>NW_011500060.1:258414-258619 GCF_000495115.2 Populus euphratica
AAAAAAACAACAACAATAACAACAACAATAGTAGTAGTAGTAGTAGTAGTAATATAATAATACAGAAAGAGATAGAGAAGAAGAAGACGAAGAAGATGAGAACTTTTCGGCTTTCTTGTGTAAATAATCCAGGTCATTTGGACTTCTAGAATTCCAGATATGGGTCAAACACTAAACAGTGCTCGAGCTGGAAGACAGATTCAGA
>NW_011500060.1:258759-343123 GCF_000495115.2 Populus euphratica
AATTACCAAATAGTGTTCCGGTTTGGACTGCACCGGTATCTCTTTTCTAAGTTTATCCATCTCTTTGTCTATTTAATTTCACTTCTTAAATTCATCAATCACTGATTGGTCTACATTTAAAATGAAAATTTACCACAAATTAAAGGTATCTTATATTATTAGATATGTTATTATAAAACATGCTTTAGTTAAGGAGTTATTGATACTTTAAGTGCAAAATGATGATATAAAACCTTGATAAAAATGCACTTTTAAGTACTAATCACTAACCAACCCCTTTCTCTCTTCTTTGACAACTCTTAAGAAAAGTGATAAAATAAATTGTGTTTGGAGTGTTTGAGATCGAGGTGTGGTGAGGTGTGGTTAAGTTTTTTTAGTAGGGCTCACAAAAAAAAAACAACAAAAAACATGTATTTTAGCTTTTAGTGAGAAGTGGTTTGTGTTTTAAAGGGTTATACCTACAAAAAAAAAACTCAACCTCGCCTCACCACACCTTATTCCCAAACACACATGAATCAAAATATAAAATTAAAAAACTACAATGACAAAGTAGGGGTGATAATTTTCGGTTTGGTTCAGTTTTTATTAAAAAAGTAACAAAACTGGTTTTTTTAAAAACCAAAATAGAATTGAAATCGGTTCAAACTGACCGGTTTGGTTTGGCTTGGTTTTTTCTATTTTTGACTCAATTTTTTTCGGTTTGGCTTAATTGTTTTTGGTTTTGGTTTGGTTTTTTCAATTTCATGCTTATAAAACTAAAACTGAATCAATCAATTTTTTTAAAATTTCTAATCAGTTTAATCGCTTTTTTCACGGTTTGATTTTTTCGGTTATTTTTTTATTTTCCTAGTTTAATCTATTTTTTAATTGTTTTTGCTCACCCCTAGGACTAAGTAATCCTTAAATGATGAATTGTTCACCTAGAAAAATGATATTTTGTCTTCTAGCAAAAATTTCTATTATCTTTGATGGCTAAAAAGTTCAGATGCGAGTTTTTAAACTATTAAAATCTATCTTAACTTGTTTATACCTTAAAACACTAAAAACAAATCTAGAAACCTTAAAAACTGCATTTTCAAACAAAAAAAATACTCTTTAATAATTCATAAATAAGAAAATCATACTGGATTACAAAAAACTTTTATAGGCATAAATATATTGTTTTCTGTCATAATTAGCTGACAAAAACACCTCAATTAAATTATCTTCTCCAAGACAAACTCATTGATATCAAGTTTGTCCTTTTAATGGCTAAAATGTGATTGTCTATAATTTTTCTCTCTCTTTTTTCTTTTTCAATTTCTTTCTCTCTCTTCTCTCAAAATTAAAATATTGAAACTCGATAAATATAAAATTTGAGGACCAAAACAAATAAATCAAAACTATAAAACATAATTACAAAAGAATATGAAAACTTCAAGGATCAAATGTAAAAAACATCAAGGAACAAATGGTAAAACATTGTAGTGGCAGTGCTTTACCTATTTTTTTAGTATTACTTACTAGTTTTTTTCTTGGGAGATACCATGGGGCAATTTTTAAAACTAATTTTTATTTAGTTATATTGTAATTAAAATAAATGCTTGTAAGAAAAAAATAATTTAAATTCTTAAAAAATATATATTTTTTATTAGAAAAATCCTCATTTACTTATTAATGTAATTTTTGTTACAATTTAAATTCTTAATATATATATATATATATTATTAGAAAAATCCTCATTTACTTATTAACGTAATTTTTGTTGCAAAAACATGTCCTTTTTATTAATAACATGTTTTTCTTAACTAAAATTAAAGGTTATTGAAACAAATATTTGTAAAAATGTCAATCATGGGTGTGTGTGTTGTGTGTGTGTGTCTCTTCAATTAAAACTCCCTTTACTTGTTTTTTTATTTTGAAAAAAAATATTTTTTTATGAGAATCATTGCTTTTTTAAAAAAACAATTTGTTGATCTAAAAAGCAAGTTTTAATAAAGAAGAACTGAAAAAAATCATGACACAATAATTATGATAGAAGAAAAAAAATAAAAAAGTAATTAATGTAAAACAATTATATGAAAAGTTTACAAAAAACAATATTCTATTTTCATTTAATACTTATGAGCATAATTTTATAAAATTCTTATATAAGGATAATATAAAATAATTCATAAGGTAACTATTAATATTATCATAAAAAAAAATATAATCTTAGGAGAAAACTATGTATAAAGGATAATATTTGAATTATTTTTTATAGATATTTTAATTCAAAATAGGAAAATGGGTTGACACCAATTTATTTGATTAGGTAGATAATATGTTGTCATCTAGTTTAAGGATCCCAAAACCCAATTTTGGTATTTTCACATAAAAACTCAAAAACATTCTTTTAACCCTAAAATACCATTGAATTGGTCTAAAAAAATAAAAACAAATTGATTGCATAGAAATAATTTTCTTTAAGCAGCGATCTAGTTTTTTCAACAAGATAAAAATTTTAAACCAATTTCATTAGACAACACTCTTCAAGATGAATGCACTAGTACCAAGGTTAACTTTTTCATGGCTAAAATATCGCTAACCAACCCCTTTCTCTCTTTTTTGACAACTCTTAAGAAAAGTGATAAAATAAAATAAGTTTGGAGTGTTTGAGATCGACGTGTGGTGAAGATTTTTTAGTAGGGCTCACAAAAAAAAAACAACAAAAAACATGTATTTTAGCTTTTAGTGAGAAGTGGTTTGTGTTTTAAAAGGGTTATACCAAAAAACAAAAAAAACTCAACCTCGCCTCACCGCTCCTTATTCCCAAACACACACGAATCAAATATAAAATTAAAAAACTACAATGATCAAGTAGGGGTGATAATTTTCGGTTTGGTTTGGCTCGGTTTTTTCTATTTTTAACTCAATTTTTTTTGGTTTGGCTCAATTTTTTTTTTTTGGTGTTGGTTCGATTTGGTTGGGTTTGGTTTGGTTTTTTCAATTTCATGCTTATAAAATTGAAACTGAATCAGTCAATTTTTAAAAAAATTCTAATTAGTTTAATCATTTTTTTTTACGGTTTGATTTTTTTGGTTATTTTTTTATTTTCCTGGTTTAATCAATTTTTTAATTTTTTTGCTCACCCCTAGGACTAAGTAATCCTTAAACTAAAAATTTAGAGATCAAATTGATTTTTTTTTCCATGTAACTTAGCAACAGGCTTTGTGTTTTGTGGGTTTATTTTAATTAGTTTTTTTTTCAATTTTCTTATTTGTCACTTTAAATTATTTTTATTAAAAAAATATTTCTTAATTTGATTTTAGAATTTTCAAATGTAGTGTATGCATCACAAACTTTATAATGTTAAAAAGAACTTCGAGACATTATAGTTATCCTTGGGTTGGATGAATTATTTGAAAAGGATCGCTTAATTATAGCAAGAGCATGAAAACTGATTCTTTGTTATTACAAACCTTTTTCGTATCCAAAATATTTACTAATTTCCCAGTAAAATATATCAGTCTAGCAAAAATAATTAGAAGGTTTCAATTGATCATTGCTAGAGAATTATATAGTCTTATTGAATAGGCCTTTTATTTTGTATGTAACATTATTGATGATGCTATTATAAAGGCTATGAACTTAGAAATGGAGAACAACTTGAAGAAATCATCTTAAGTCTTTGTATATTGACCCGAATCAATTTGTTTGGGATTCATAAGTGAAAGAAATCATTTTATCTATTATAGTGGACAAATTATGTATTACCTAATCACACACCTATTGCCATAGCCATTGATATTGATATTTTGAGAATATACCTTAATAACTAATGGTTAATGATGGCTTTGATAAGCAATTTTGCTAGAATGGACAACTAATGGTTAATGATAGCTTTGATAAGCAATTTTGCTAGAATGGACAATAATAAAGTTTTTGTTTTAGTAAATGATTAAGAGGGGGTTGACATTGATCCACATGAACCTTAACAAACTCTTGAAATAATATAAGCTAACTTGAGGAAAGCGGAAGGCAAAAGACAAACAATTGAGGCAAACCTAGATTTCAGACAAGCTAGAGCATGAGTAAAGGCTATCAATGTAATTTTATAATTATAACCAATTCGCGTGCGCCCAAATAATCAAAAGAAAAACTTATGAATAAACATAAGTTTTGTTCATACACTTTATTTTTTTAATTCTTCCAATTAAATAGAATCATAAATGGAATCAGATTATATCTAATACAATGAAAAACTTTCAAATTCAAAAATGAAATAGAGAAAGAGAAATATAATGGAATGAAAAATATCAAAAATCAATTAAATTAAGGCTAATAAAAAACCTTATTAGATGCTATGGATTTTAATATCTAATAAGTTATACATACCAATGACTCCCACAGTATGAAAGCAATACTCTAATTATTAAGTTAAGTAGGTCATTTAGAATCAGAAAAAGAAAGAAATGGAACTCATCACATCGATGGATTATAAATGAAATATTATTTATAAGCAATACCAATCAAAGAGATAAAAGTTGGATTATGTAATATTTTCATCTTGACAAAAAATTATTGAGATGATAAAATATGTATCACAAGCAAAATGACTATAACTTAATTAGGTAGAGTACCTCGTTTACATGCAAGCTGAATTTTTTTTAGAAATTATAAAATAAAAAAACTTAATAAGAAGTTTCTAAAGGAGTATATTATAAAATAAAAAAACTTAATAAGAAGTTGATGTTTTATTCCATGAATTTTAGGGAATAAGAGAACAATAGCTTGACGGTCCAATTTAGGTGCCTTTTTAAATTTATAGATTATAGACAACCAATACAACCCATTAGTGAAAGTATATAAAAAGAAATAAAAATAAATAAATAAAATATTACTAACGTACAACTTTGAGATAATAAAATTAAAATAAATAAAGTTCTATCATAAAAAAAAATAAAAGACAAAAATAATGTTGTCCATATTGTTTCATGCCCAATACTACTGTAGGCTATAATGAAAAAAAATTTTGTTTTATCATTTTATTTATAATAATAATAGAAGTAGTACAATTTCAACATATTATCATGTATTTCAAATTTGATAATCAGGCAGATCATGTTCAACAAATTTCACCACAACTTTCTCTTCTACTTCTTGTACAAACTATACTATAAAGTTCAAGTTGAGTTGGAGGAAACATACCACCAATGTATTTTTTTTTTTTTTTAGTGTTAGTTATTTTTTTTAACAAGCATTGTGAGTGTAAAATGAGACATTTGAGCAAGCTTATTAGAATTGATAAGGGTAAACTAAAACAAAGATCCGTCCCTAGAGTTATGATAATTAGAAATCATAATTAGTCTTTCAGATATTTTAAGTAAGAGCTAGTTATATAATAAAAAATATGACAACCAACCTACACATCTTATTTAAAATAAAAGGTTTTGTATTTTATTTTTTTATAATGATAAAATTATCTATTGTGTTTACATGCTGAGAATTCATTTAAATTGATATATATGTATTTATGGCAAAGGAGTGCTAAAATCTAATACAATGATTTGAGATCCAAGTCCAACTATACCGCTTAATTCTTATTTTTTAAAAAACATGGGTTAGATATGAGAGAATAGTAAATTATAAATTAAGCTTTGAAATTTTATTATTTATTTATATTTAAAATAAGTTTGAAGAGAACCTTTCATACTTTATAAGTCTTTGTTAAGTTATAATGATCCAACATAGATTTTCTAACTTTGATAGAGAGTAACAAAGTAACGTATATCAAGGTAGAAAGCTTTTAAACAAGCATTTTATACACTAACTAAAAAAATAAAAATGAAGTAATATTTATAAACAAAGACAAAAGGTATTTACATAAAATAATTAAAAAAAAAAAAAGAAATATTGTCAGCTCAAAGATGATTTTATTAGTAGGATAATAGTTTACTATAAACCTAAAGAAGAAGTGATTCTAAAGAATATTGTCTATGATACACTTCCGTATCTAAATTCACAAATATCATTTATGTTGTTTATTATGTGTTTTAAAAACAAGATGTGTAAATTATATTTAATAATTTTCAACTTTTAAAAAATATAGCCCATTTAAGAATTGCAATTTATGAACTTGTAATATTTTTTCAAATTTTTTTTAAGCTGTGCTAGTTTGTCAAAAGTTGCTTTTTTGTATATGGCAATTTAAATAAAAAAAAAACAACTTCAACTAAAATAATTATAAAAATAGAAAAGAAGTATTAAAATAAATAAAAATAGAAGAGTAAAACTAATATAAAGTAAGGATACGTATAGAAGCTTTTAATGAAAATTCTTTCACTCCATTGGAGATCACTCAATCTTCATTACTATATTCAACCATTCTCTGCCACACATGCACAAAGCATCATACAAACAAGTCACTCTAATATTCTCTTCTTTTTTTCTTTTTTCTTTTTTTTTTTTTTTTTCTTTTTCTTTTTCTTTTTCTTTGAGAAAGAGATTCTTCATTTTGGTGACAGAGCACACAAATATTAGGACAGAAGGCCTTGTTTGGTCTCATAATTTGCAACAAATCTGTGTTAATCTTGTTAAGCACTAGACCTTTCAGCTCTTCCAATTGTTTCGGTCCAAAGGATATCACTAAAATTTTGCAAGTTTGGGTCTTGTGAAAGATGGCAGAAAAATTTTACAGAGGAAATTCGAGTCCCATGACTCCCATCCAAGACCAAGCTCTACAATTTGATGTTCCTGCAAATGAGAAATCATCAAGAATGGTAGTAAAATGAGAAGATATGTAGTTTCTCTATCTCTAGGATTCCTGAAAAAAAGAAGAAGAAAGAATCCCCTTAACATTATGCTACTCTATCAAGAAAAATCGAGAGATAGTTGCATTATGCAAATTGGGCAAGGCAGTAATGGTAAAGAAGAGCAATTACCCACAAAGAATCAGCCTCTGAAGTAAACACCACAGCCCACAACCAATCTACCCACTAGAGCCACGTTCTTATGGAACTAGTCAACCCCCAACCTCCTGCGTTCTTGTTAGGTTAGAAGTTTGAACATACTTTCCAGCTTCCAAATGACCACCTGCTCATATCCTCTTTTTATTAATAAACAAAAACATAAAAACCCTGAAAAAAAAATTGTATTTCAAAAACATTTTTAAATTTTTTTTTATTTTTTTATTTTTTCTTTACTTTAAATTAATACTTTTTTGTGTTTTCAAATCATTTTAATATATTAATATCAAAAATAATTTTTAAAAATTAAAAAAATATTATTTTAATCCATTTCTAAATAAAAAATACTTCAAAAAATAATTGCAACTATAATTTCAAACAATCTCTTACAAGAATAAATATTGTTTATTTGAACTCTTTTTCTTTTTTTCTCTCTAAAACCTTTTACATTTTGGTTTCTCAATTTTTTTTTTTTACTTTTTATTTGTCTCTTTAATATTGCATTTATTCACAATTGGTTTTGAAGATTTGTTTCTTGCTATTGTGTATAGGTCTCCTGCGGTGTTAGTGAGATGTACCAGCGCTTGATTAATGTTTAATTTTGCAAAAATAAATTGAGATTTAGACAAATATTTAATCTCATTTCTTTGATAATATAACAAATGGATTTGTACACGGGAAAAGTTTTTTTTTTAATTTTAGTTGCCCAACTTTTTTTTATTTGATCCATTCATATTGATTTTATTTACAAATTGATTTTATGATTTGTTTTGTTTAACTAAATAAGAAGTTTTTGCAATGTCGCGTAAAAATTCTAGCTCTCAGTTGATGCATAGTTTGGTAAAAAAAATTCTATTGATATAAAGTAATTAGATTTCTAGGGACCAAGATTATAACCAAAACAAACTTTGGACTGGGTTGAAAAGCAAAACCAATTAGGCTAGCACATTACCCACATGCAGGTAAAAGTGGAGGAGGCGTACTACCTTTCAAACGCTGAACGTAGCCTTCTTTGATGGACAATTACCGGCATCCATCATGTCACTTGAAGCATCGTGGCAAGGTTATTCATTTTTATGGCTCATATTCATTGACTACAAACGTGGTGTGTTATATGACGGATTATTTTTTTATATAAAAAATATTTAAAAAATTAAAAATTAAAAATATTAAATTTTTTTATAAAGTTATATTTAAAAATATTGGTTATGTCTACTAGTAACTTATAAGTTATATTTATAATCTTAATAATAATATTAAATTTTTATCATTCAAGTTTAACTTAGTTGGGCTATAATGTCAACCTCGAAATCTTAGATATGTCCTTAGTTGCAAGTTCTTGTTATAAAAGTATGATAATTGAAAAGGAAAAAAATTAATATTACATAATAAAATTAAAAAATATATATTAATTAAAAATAATAATAATAAAGCAAAGCATTATTCCGATGAAGAGTGTTTTGTAAGGAGGAGTACAAGAAAATCCCCTCATGAGATCACAATAATCTAATAAACAGTAAATAAAAAATTATAAAATTTAATTCTTAATCAAATCGATATTAAAAGATGGAACTGAAAGGAAAAAAATACTTAAGAAAAAGAAAAAAATGAATTAACCGATTTAACTCTTCAAATTAGGTTAATCCATCAAATCTGGAATTTGTGTCATGAAATTGAAAGAAAAAAGATTGATGTCTTTTAGTTATAGTTAATTACAATATTTAAAGATGAAATTGAAAGAAAAAACTAATAAAGAAAAAAAATCTGAATCAACTTGTTTAGCCTAACAAATCAAGTTAACCTGTTAAATCTGGGATTCGTGACATAAGAGTGTAATAACTAAATAGAAAATAATTAATATTAATAAACTAAATTAAAAAAAATTAATTAAAAATAAAAAACAAAGGAAAAAACCCTATATGAAGAAAAAAACTAATGAAGAAAAAGAAAAAAAAATCTGAATTAACTAGATTAACCCGTCATATTAAGTTTATCCATAAAATCTAAGATTCATGTCATGGAAGTTTGATAACTAAATAAAAATAATAATATTAACAAACTAAATTTTAAAAAATAATTAAAAAGAAAAAAAAGGAAATGGAAAAAAAATACTAAACAAATAAAATATTAATTTAAAAGAAAAAAAAGCCTACATGAAAAAAAAAAGAAATAGAAAAAAAATCTGAATTAACTAGGTTAACCCTTCAAACCAGACTAACCAGTCACACCTGAGATTCTGTCATGAAAGTTTAACAACTTAATAGGAAAAAAAAAAGTTAAGGGTTAACCTAGAATTAGCTGGGTTAACCCGTCAAACCTATGATTCGTGTCATGAAAGTTTGATAACTAAATAGAAAAAAATTAACATTAACAAACTAAATTAAATTAAATGAAAAAATTAATTAGAAAGAAAAACCAGAAAAAAAATCTGGGTTAACTCATCAAACCTGGAATCCGTGTCATAAAGTTTGATAACTAAATAAAAAAATTAACATTAACAAACTAAATTAAACAAAAAAAATATTCATTAAAAAAACAAAAAGAAATGAAAAAAAAGTGCCAAGTCTTTTCACTATGGGTTAATTATAAAAGATGAAATTGGAAGGAAAAAATTAATGAAGAAAAAGAAAAAAAATCTGAATTAACTAGGTTAACTCATCAAATCAAGTTAACCCGTCAAATCTAAAATTCGTGTCATGAAAGTGTAATAAATAAATAGAAAAAAATTAATATTAATAAACTAAATTAAACAAAATAAAGATTAATTAAAAAAAAGAAAAAAAACCTACGTGAAGAAAAAAACTAATGAAAAATTTGTTTTGAATTAACTAGGTTTAACCCATCAAATCTGGAATCTGTTATGAAAATTTGATAATTAAATAGAAAAAAGTTTAATATTAACAAACTAAATTTTAAAAAAATAATTTAAAAGAAAAAAAATAAAAAAAAAGCTTACATGAAGAAAAAAATAATGAGAAAAAAGAAAAAAAAATTGAATTAATTAGGTTAACATAAAATTAGCTAGGTTAACCTGTCAAACCCAGAATGCTTATCATGAAAATTTGATAATCAAATAGAAAAAATTTAACATTAACAAACTAAATTAAACAAAAAAATTAATTAAAAAGAAAAACCAGAAAACAATCTGGGTTGACCTGTCAAATGCAAAATCCGTGTCATGAAAGTTTGATAATTAAATAGAAAAAAATTTAACATCAATAAAAAAATTTAACAAGAAAATATTAGTTAAAAAAAACTTAAAAAACCAAAGAAAAAACAAAAGCAAAAAACAAAGCAAAAGCAAAAAAAATATAAAAAACAAAAAAAAAAAGATAAAGACATCTCAATGTTTCACTATGGATTACACTGTGCAGTCCATAGTGAAAACGCTGAGCAATTTTATTTATTGTTATAATTAACAATGGTTTGAAAAGGGTGATGTTTTTTTTTTTTTCCTCTTTTCTTTCTTCTCACCTTGAGGTTTGCATATAACAAAAATATAAAGGTATTGTTTTTTCAATTTTAATTCTTATTTTTTTATTAATTTTTTCTTCAATTTCATCCTTTCATATTCTTTTTTAATTGGGCTCTTACTTTATTTTTATATCAATTTTAGTTCTTGTTATTTTAATTACTATTTTTTCTTTGAATCTTGTTTAAATATATTTTTTTAATTTAATCCTCTAACATGTCTGTTTTTATTAAAATTGAGCTTCATTTTTTTTTTTAAACTGGGTGATCTTATTTTCATGAACCGGATCATTTAAGCTTTGTGATTTTCTTCACTTTTACTTGTACGATGTTAACCTAGGCTCATGACTTAGATAGCAGATTTGAAGAGTGTCTTTTCTCTTAGGTTATTTTGTAAAGATTGCATTTTGTGTTTGTAAAGATTTTTTATTTGTTTTACCCTTTTTCAATTGAGAATTATGTTTTATAAAAAACATTTTATTAAATTATTTTATTTTCATAATTCAATTCATAGGTTTAACAAATTTGCTTGAATTTATTACCTCATTTTTATCCTTTTAGTTTTTTTTTTCCATCCTAAGTTTGGATTATTTGGAATTTTTTAGTTAATTTGTCTCAAGATAAGTTAATTGTTCATTTCCATCCTTTTAGTCTATTGTCTCAGAATCGACATAAGTCGATTATTTTATTTTATTTGATTATTTATTATTTAATTATTTGACAATATTTTTTAACAGAAGTCTTATACTTTTTTTCATAAGCATTCTTTTTCTTGTCATTGTGATGAATTTCCTTTCTTTGTACATGTCATTATGATCTATGTTATATAATTATCGTTGTTTATTTTTTATCATTTAAAATTAGATGAAATGTCTCAGTCTTGTACATTATATGAGTCAACTTTTTTATTTCTTCAAAACACGCAATCAATGTCTGAATTTTTTACTGCATGTTACAAAATCTTGTCCAACGACTGGACACCGAAATTTCTTTCACTTATTTAAAACACTGCAAGCATTGGCTGTCTGACATTTTTGTAGTAAAAAAAAATCTTATCCGACAACATCACACGCCACCTATCTAGTTGTTTCTAACAACGTGCAAGGCTACCTTGAAGCTTGGTTAAACTTGATCCTTCAATTATGAAAAACCGCATTAGAAGCAAGTAAACAAATTCAACAACGCATCAGATGACCATGTCAACACAACACAGGCTCATATATGCTTTACATGCTTGATTTTAGTACACAGCTGTTGTTGTGCTCCGAAACTTGGGTTATTTCACTTCTTTTTGTATAATAAGAATATAAACAGTGTTATTAGAGAGGAAATCCATCAATAAGATGGTGTATAAACGAGATCAAGAAATCTGACTACATGCAGCCAGAAGAACATCAGCACAAAAAGCTCTGAAATCAACTATTGAAGCCCAGCAAGAAACTTCGACTATCAAGTATCAACCCCGCCTGCCTAACAACACTATATATAGCCACCGAATTCGCCTTTCCTCATTCTATGAAGGACATGGAAGTTGGGAGTCTTAAAGATGCGCAGGAATTTCCGTGGCCTGGTGCTCTTCCACTTGCCGATGGTACAAACGACACAAAGAACCAGTGGCCTCATTGTTGTCCATTATGCCTACTGGACACAAGAATACACAAGAACATCTACAAAATTTAAACACATTTTGTTCCTAAGGAAATTATTGAAATAAAACTAACAAAACAGATACGCTCTAGAAAAAATAAGCACGTCAGTATATTTAACCTAACATATCATGGACCTTTTACGGAACCTTTTCTGATTAAAATAAATTACAAGTTACTCTTGTGAAATTATCTTTCAGAAGCAGAGAACAGGAAAGTACAAGGGAGCAATCGTCAGCATATGAACTATAGATACCTTATGACGGATGACAAGCTTATATATGATTCATGTTATCTTGAATATTAAGAAAGTGTTTGCAAAACTGAAATTTAAAAAATAAAATAAAACTATTTTAATATATTTCTAAACTAATACTATAAAATATATTTCATCTGTATCTAACTATTTAATAAGAGCATGTACGGGCGAATTAAATTTGCTGCACTGCAGGTGATCTAACCACTCGAGTTTCTAATTAATAAGCTTGAAATAGATCAGCAGATCCATGCAAACTTGAAGATGCAGTCAGCTTCCACTAACAAAAATAGCAAAGCCAAGTGCTTCAACTCAAGTAATCAGTTCCCTGCAACGGAAAAGCATGGTCAAGGAAAAGAGCTGAAAACGAAGTGCTTTAAGCAGATAAAATATTCTAAACAGCGGTAATGAATTTGTACAAGAGAAAACTGCCAAAAAGCAATAAGCAAAAGATTTTAAGATGCAGAAGGCTGGCTGAAAAGATCGAAGGTTTAGAGCTCCCTTCAATCCAAAAAAAGATCTAACATTAGGTAATAAAGCTCCTGAGATATGCAAGCCGCAGACCCATCAGAGTAACTGGTGGTGATAGGGCTGTGGGATTCATAGCTCAGCAGCTCGATCTACCCAGCAGGAGCTTCTATTGGACTTCAAGGAGCTCCACTCCATAATCCATCACTCATCTCAGCTTTGAAAAAACAAGGTATCGAAACCCTAACACATTCCTGACAAACCAACAACAACAAACAAACAGCAATAAATACATAGATTACAACCCTAATATCAAGTCAAAACAACTATATCCCAGTTTTATTTCGCATAAAGTTACAGATCTGTTTGACCTCAACTTTTCACTCTTCCCTTACCCTAGACAATACGTCGTCTGGAAGGAAACACGGAAAACAGGTAAAAGAGAAGATGAGGCAAGGCCTGAGAAATCTAGAGAGGGCACATATCAATTTTGTTCCCAATAACTAATATCGAAGCCATAAAAAATAAGAGAAAATACAAGGAAGAACAGAAGGGTTTGGGGAGAAAACCACCAAAAAAGACGCCATCTAAAAGCCAGTTGAAGCCAACTGCATATCTACAGAGATGAAAGAGAAACACAGATGATTTCGGTGCTGGCAATTACATCGTGAAATCCTGACCTTATAAGCAAACCCTAGACCGCTTATAGCTTATCTGCAACGACTCTTAAACGATACCTTTTATAGATATCTACATATAGTCCAAAAAAACAACTAGAGAACCCTGTTGAAACTACCCATCTACCCTGAAACATCTAAATTTATGCACTGTAACCCTCGTAAAACGACCTTTGGTGAAAAGATGAGGCTGACAGCTGAACTTTTTTATAGTGGTTAGAGGTGATTAATAATATGGGCCGGCAGTAGCTATTTTATGGCTATTCTATGGGTGTTGTTGATGTAGGTTGCTGTTGATGTTTTAACGTGTTTTTTATTTTAAAATAATATTTTTTAATTTTTTAAAACTATTTTTTTATAATATCACATTAAAAATAATTTAAAAATAAATAAATCGATTAGAACACAATTCTAATCAGCCCCAGAATCAAGAGAGTCTGCTGGACTCAGGCTGGTTAGATTCCTGGAGTGGCGATCACATGCCTTGTTTGCTTCTAGTCACGATATATTCATCCATTTTATCGACATTTTCACTCCATTACAGAGCTTAAAATGTTTTAAATATGCCATGAAAAACTCTGCCCATGCTAGCATTATAGAATGCCCAAAGGCACAGGAAGCAAGGCCTTCATTTTCACCTGCACCTCTCTGTGCAAACTCCAAAGCACCGGCTTTAAACATATAAAAGTGAAAGGGCATATTTACATTCAAAGAAATGGCACGGCTTGATCACTTTATTCGAGGGCTTTTTCATGTTTATTTTTATAGTTTAAAGTATTTTTTAAAAAAATAGTTATTTTTTTAATTAATATTTTTTAATGTTTTTAAATTAATTTAATGTACTAATATTATAAATAATTTTTTAAAAATAAAAATATTATTTTAATATATTTTTAAATAAAAAATATTTTTAAAAATACCTAAAACAACATTTGCAGGTGTTTTTCTATCATGAATGAATAATGGATGTGAGTGGGAGCATTTGTTGAACGTCATCATGCTGCTGATGTTAGGTGTGGAAAGAAGAAAGTGCCATTTGTTGAACGTCCCATGTTTTTCTTTTCCGGTGCCATTCTCTTATTTTTCCGCTCAAGGTTAAAGCCATGTTTTGTTTTTATAAAAAAAATAATTTATATTGTTTAATGTTATTTTGATGATTTTGATATATTAATTTTTTTTAAAATAATATTATTTTTATATATTTTCAAAAAAAAAATGTTTTTTTTTAAAATATGTATCAATTCACTAATTACTTGGTAAACATAATTTATTTTTTAACTTACTTTTATTAAGTCTTTTGTAGACAATTGCGTCATAAATACATTGTTGTTGATCCTTTTTTTCTAAAATTTCTAGTTGTGAAATCACCCTGTTTAAAGGATTTTTCATGTTTCTCTAGTAATTTTACTAGTATAATTTTCTAAATTTCTTAGTATGTTTCTCTAATTTCACTATCATGATTAACTATTAAAGATCTTAATAATTTTCATTAAAGATTTCATTTGAAGAGGTAAAAAGAAATTTTGTTATTAATGCAGGGCATAACATTTTCAATTATTAATGAGAAAATTAACTAACTTGGGATTTGTTTCTTGGAAGATATTTCTTCTGTTTTAATATAAAACAAATATTAGAAAATCAAGCAATCTAAATCATTTTTTAATTAATCTCTAAATAGTTAATTTTAAAAATAATAATTTAATCTCATAAAAATAGAAAAAAATATTTTTTTGTCACTAATAACTCATAAGATTCATTAAAATTATTATTTAATAATAATTACTATCATAATCATTATCCTCTTTGCAACAATACTCTTATTATAATTATTATTACTATCATCTTATCCTTTATATAATTACAGTGCAACCATCATTTTTTCATCATCTTATCATTATCCCTTTACGTTTTCATTATTATGACAACAATTATCATTAGTTGTCATTGTTGTTGTCACTATCATTTTGTTATTATTGGTTTTTAACTAAAAATCCAATTCAAACTCATTTGTTAATAAAAAATTACTCATGGAGTCTATTTTAGGTTTTATATATAAAAAAATCGAAGTTATAAAAACTTTAAGAAACTCTAATTTGAAGTTTTTCTAGTTTTTTTCTATATTATTTATAATATATATTTCAATATATCTTTTAGCCAAATATTTTTCCTTAACTACCACTACAAACACATTCGTAGCTATAATTGAGCTACAATTATAGTCCAATTTTTAAGTCAAATAAAACCTTAACATAACCATTATTCACTCTTAATATCACTATCTCCATTACTATAGCAATCATCTTCTTACAAATACCATCACAATCACTAGACCCAACTTCATAGAGAGAGTTGTATGCTTTTTCTAATATGATAACCATTTTAAAGGTAAAATAATTCATGAAAAATCATATTCAAATAGGAGGAGCAAGTGTAGCCAAATAAACTTGCCTACACTTTTAGAAGTACAATTAAAAGTCCTTTAAGTGCAATTGATCTCCAAACATTCCTCCAGAAGTACAATTAAAAGTCCTTTAAGTGCAATCGATCTCCTCATAAGAAGAATTTAAAAGAATTAGGTCATAATCATCTCATTTTTTCTAAAACTCTCAACCAAGCCTTTGAATACAACTTGAATAAAAATCCTTGTTGGCATCAAAGATAAATAATTCATGTAATACCCCATAATAAAATATGATGCTCATATTTACAAGTAGAAAAGTATTATATATTCTATGAAGATAGAGTATATGACATTAAGATTTGTTATACTCTAATAATTTTATGAAGAGCTCAAATAGACAAGGAGGTTGACACTCATCACGAGGTGTTACTCGAAATCAATGTGTTCCTAAACAGGTTTATATATATAAGACTCTTGCTGAAAGATAAAAGCTTATGAAAAGCAGGTATTAATAACCTTTCATACCCAAATCCATAAAATAAGTGTATTGCCCTCAACCCAAATAATAGGGATGGTGTAGTTTTTCCTTATAAAGATGCTTTAATAATCACCATCTTTCTTTCTAACTATATAATACATAAAATATTAGTGGATGCTGAGAGCACGATTAACATTTTTTCCTATGAAATAATGCATGAGATAAGCATTGATAGCTCCCAGTTAACTTTGGTTAGGACTTTATTTATAAGGATAAATGGGAAATATGTGCTAATATAGGGTGACATTGAGATACTAGTCACCATTTATATATATCCTTATTACAAGATTTTTTTAATAGACCTTCATGGTGATTAAGATAAATTTGGCCTGCAACATCATCATTAGTCAATCCTTCATTCGTGAGGTCGACATCACAATCAACATGTTGTATTTGACCAAAAAAACCCTATTGAAAAAAGAGTGACCATATTTAAAGGAATTAAATAAGTTGAAAAAGATTCACCTTCACATATGTAAAAAGATAAAAAGGCCTTAACGATGGACTAAGATAGGCCCATAAAAGAAATAAAAAAGCATTTCACCAAGGTTATGGAACAATTATAGGAGATTGACCTTCATAATAAAAATGTTAATACTACGAACAAGATTAAGTCCACCTTAGAATTTAAGTAAAAACAATCTTTAATAAAGCTCCTTAGTAATAATAAGGAAAAAAAAAAAGATAACTTAGCTTCTGGACTTGTAAGTATATCTAAGCATCAACCTTATAGGGTTGTCATAGACTAAATATGAACCCCTCATCTTTTTTTATCCACTAAAGTAAGATAATTTTAGGAAAGTGATGTATCCTTGAGTAGCTAGCAAATATAGTTATGATGAAAAAAGTAATGAGAAGTGGAGAATGTATACATATGTATACTTCATTGACCTCATCAAAACATGCCTGAAAGAAAACTTTCTTTATCAAAGATAACTAGGTTTATGGACTCCATGATCGAGTTCTAATTCCTAAGCTTACTAGATGTGAACTTAGGTTAGCACTAGGTTCCCATACTCCTCAAAGATGAAGAGAATATATTTTTTATGATAACTAACATGATGTTTTATTTTAAGGATATGCCTTTTAGGCTTAATAATATAGGATTCATTTATAAAAAGATGTGAATAAGGTCTTTTAGGATAAGTTGGGTAGGAACATAGATGCTTATACTAATGATATGCTAATGAATAACTTAACATTTTAACAACACATATAAAATCTCTAAAAGTTTTTCACTATTCTATACTAATATAAATTAAAGTTGAATTTGATTAGGTGTGTCTTCACCATCAAAGAAGAAAAATCTTAAGATTTTTAGTTAGTAGTAAGGGGATAAAGTGAAATCTTAAGAAGGTTCATGACATCCTAGATATGATACCTTCCTTGTATGTGAAATATGTACATAGACTAACATGAAGAGTAATTAATCTTAACATATTTATTTTAGAAATATTTTTTTATTATTATTCAAAATGTTGAAGAAAATCTTTAATTTTTAATCGACTTCAAATTGCTAATAAGCTTTTAAAGAGTTCAAGGCTCATTTATCTTTTGCAAAATTCTTCTTATAAGTCAAAAAGGGTGAAAGCCTCTTCTTGTATTTAGATGTAGGCAACATAACATATAAATTTTATTTCAGTTAGAGAAGAGAATGGGGTGCGAATCTAGTGTACTATACTTACAAAACTTTATACGACATTAAGAAGTTAAATCCTTACTTCCAAACACACTAAGTTATTGTCTTGATTAATTAACATTTTTCCATAAATTCCTACTAAGCCAGATATATCTAGGTGATTGGTCAATAGTGTTATTGGATTGGAAGAGTTTGGTATCTAATACCAACTAAGGCCAACTAATAAACAAAAGAGAGAATATATAGGTACTATATAAATTGTCATGGATATAAAGTTAAGAAATTTTATAAAATAATACTTATTCATAAAGGACCTTCTTTGAGATAGAAATGAGTTTATATGCCTAATAGATTAAGAGGTAAGGTATTGTTTCATGGATGGTGTTTTATGTAGAATATAAACAATAACCCCACTCTTAAATTACTTGTTTTTTAGAGGAAAACAATTATATGTTAATAGAAATTCATAAAAAAGGTATGCAATATCCATATGAATGCAAATGCCCTATCCATTAAAAAACTCGAGTAGGATTTTATTAGCCTGCCATTCTCTAAGTTATCATAAACCTAGTAAAAAATTATGACAAATGCTAGAGATTTGCTTTAATTTTACACTAACCTTTAACTTAAATGAATATTACCATCTCATCCTAGCCTTTCTTTGAATAGAAGATGGATATCTTAGAACCATTCCTGAAAACCTAAGAAAAAAATATTTTGTCTTTGTTGTTATGGATTCTTTCACTAAATTGATAGAGGTTAAAGTCTAGCTAAAATAACTATTAAAAAAGTCATAGATTTCATATAAAAAACACTATATATCATTTTCAACTCTTCAAGGTCCTTATCATAAACAATGAGACCCAATTTACTTATAAAAATATGAGGGAGCAATTTTAAAGATTTTTCTCATTGATGTCCTCAAGGTGATAGTGTTGACCTTGATCACTTGTGTTGTTAGAATAGATTATCTCATTTTAGAGCTAGTTTTCCTATATTTTCTAAGTTGTTAGTTGATTCTATCTTAAGACTAATGTCTTCTACTTTAAACTTTTCATTTTATAATTTAATGTTACGATATTAGACAAAATAGTATTAATTTGAATAAAAATAAAAATAAAAACAATTAAAGTTCAATAAGAGCATCTTAACAAGAAGACTTGTTATCATGATCATCCCCAACATCTTAGGTTGGTTTTTTCTATTTAATGTGCTTTCTTAAAGTTTTTATAGCTTGTTTTCCTTCTATTAGCCTTTTTCAGGTTTAAAGGTCATTTTATCATCATCATCATTAGGCTTCATAACTAAGTATTGACTATAAGTAACAATATTTGCACACCCAAAAAAATCTCAATAAAGTTTAGAGTCTCTAACTAAGTTAGAAAACCTACAAAAAAATCCAATACCCTCTTAGACAATCGGTAAAAGTAAAGATCATTCATCATTTTTTTGAGCTTATCTTTCAAAGTCAACTTAATTACTTTAGACTTTTTAGCTCGAAGGTGAGTATCTTCTATTGGGTTTCTATAAAGCATATAAACATAGTCAAAATGATAATTTTAAATTTTTTTAGAGTCTCAAGATTCTTATTAGATAATTTAGAGTCATTTAAGATTTATACAAAGATTACTTGAAGATCAGATTTTTCATATGATTTCATTAGTGTTTTTGTTAACACTAGGTTATTACAAATCACAAGTTGTCCAATTACGTAACCTCTAATAATAATCTACATGAATTACTTGTGAAAAATCTCCTAATACCCGTTAGGAGAAGGCGATCACTATTCTTTTAAGTGATAGCTCTATATTTTTTATTTTGGTAATTCTTTGTACATATGTTTTGCAATTTGCATAGTTTTTTGCTCTACAAAAAAATATATGGCATAGAATTCTATTTATTAGAAAAATCCTAATAAACCTATAAATGAAAAAATATCAATTTTCTGTTGAATAATATCACTTATATTATTTCAAGATAATTTTATAAATTTATTCAATCAATTCCTTACTTGATTTTTATTAGTCTAAAATTGTAATTTTTATATTAATTAGACTCAATTTTTAATTTCTACAACTTATATTCAATTAACTCACACTTGATTAATCATATAATTTTAATATTTGGCCAATAGTTTTTATTATATGTGACCTATTATGTTCCTAATATGTTGGCCTAAATATAAATTATAATCTTAATCAAAATAGAATTAAATCAACCAAACAATCTAATTTATTATCAGTTCAATAATTAATTGATTTATATTTAAAAATTAAGTGCATGTCATGATCCTTAAAATATTATTCTTGATCTATACTCAATAAGAGACCACACCTAACTCAATGATAAACTTCTTGATCTATACAACTTTTTTTTGTCACCTAGATGTAGAGATGTATTTGGCTTTAGTTGTAAAATCTATTGTGGTCTCTTATTTTTAACTTTTCTAACTCATATTATCACCATTTAGAGTAAAAACATATATTGACTAAGATTTATTATCATCAATATCTAATCAAAAACTAGCATTTGAATAGTCATAAACTACAAGTTCATCTCATCCGCATGCTAGAAAGATATTTTTATTCTTATTAAGTATTTAAAAATATTTGTAACTATTTTAAAGTGACCTTTACCTAGTTTGAATTGGTATCTACATATTATGCTCAAAGGATAAAATACATATGGTATTGTACATAGCATCACATACATTAAGGTTTCTATAACTGAAGCATATAGAATATTTTCTATTTTATCTCTTTCAATTTGTGTCTTAAGACACATATCTTTCAAGAGATGTATCTTGTATGAAATAGGTAAGTATCATTTTCTAGATTTTTCTATGCTAAATTATTTTAACTTTTTGTCTATGTATATGGATTGAGATAATCCAAGAAATCTTCTAACTTATCTCTATAGATTTTTTGTTTCTCTCATATCCTTTATAGAGAAATGATTAGACAACCAAATCTTTATTGAATGGCGTAAAAGAATTGTCATTTCCTCTTATAAATACCAGGCTCATTCATATTTTTTTTTTATAAAATGCATTTATTTGATTATCTCATCAAAAACTAGATATTCCAACTCTTTGAAGCTTGTTTAATTTCATAAAATGATATTTATAGCTTGCATACTTTGGTAGCAAACCTTAGATTGTGTTATATAAATATTTTCATGAAAATTCTCATTCAAGAATATAGTTTTGACATCCATTTTTCAAATTTCATAATCATGGTATGCAGCTATACAAACAAAAATCCTTATAGATCTAACATAGCAATTAGTGAGAAGGTTTTATCAAAGTCAATTACATCTAATATGTTTAATCCTATTAGATTAATCAACCAAGGTCAACACCTGGTTGGTATATATGGAATCCATATCAGATTTTATGGCCTCAAGCTATTTCTTAAAATCAATATTAGATATTACTTCCATATAATTGATAAGCTTATCAAATATAAACTAGTCATTATTTTTAGCTTCCATAATAAGTTTATATCTAATTGGTGCATGATGCATCCTACCAGATATACAAGGTTCTTGTGTTTATTGAACTTCAGTTTGAATATCTAATGTTATAGCGTTAAGCTTGGGTTCTAAATGGATGTTAGTTTGTGATTATTAAAAAAAAAATGTTTTATTTTCCTATTAATACCCATTTTAATAACAAATTCTTTCTCTAGAAATTTAAGATAAACTCCTTTTACTTAATGAGGTGGTAAAAATAATATTTAATATTTTATTTTGGATATTCAACAAACTTGTATGTGTCTGACTTAACTCTTATCTTTTTAGATACAATATGCTTTATATAAGTGTCGCATCCTCAAATCTTTGAATATGATAAGTTTAGTCTCATATCTTTTCATATCTCATATGGAGTTTTATTAACATATTTTGTTGGAATTCTACTTAAAAGGTAAGTAATTGTTTGTGGGGAATAACCCTATGAGAAAATAGAAGGTCTATATAGCATATTGATTAGTACTTAAAAGTGCATTTTTATCAAGGTTTTGTATCATTATTTTGCAGCTGAAGTATCACTAACTCCTTAACTAAAGCATGTTTTATAATAACATATTTAATAATATAAGATACCTTTAATTTATGATAAATATTCATCTTAAATATATGTCTATCACATAAATAAAAGGATTGATTGATGAGTTTAAGTACTGAAATTGAAGGATAAAGAGAGCGTCAAACTTAGAAAAAAAGATGCCGATGCAGTCCAAACTGAAATACTGTTCGGTAATTGGGTTATATTTGAAGCTATAGATTTCAGATTTAGGTCCATTTTATATAGATGGAAAGGTAAGACACTTTGCCTATAACTTTTCTAGGAGTTCAAGATTTAAAAAGACTGTTTTCAAGTTCAAATTATATCAACAATGAAGAAGTTTGAATCTATCTTGCAGCCCAAACATTGTTTAGTGTTCAGCCTATATCTTGAGTTCTAAAAGTCCAAATGACCTTCTTCTTTTTTTCTCCTGAAAAGCTGAGACAATTTCCTAGAACTTTTATGAGTATAAATGGTTCCAATTCTGATGTTATCAATGATGTTTATTCAGACAAGGAGATAAAGATTGCCACCAAGTCAAGATATGGTCACCCACTTATCAATTATTTATCAAATCAATAGTTTTAAATTTTAGCCTATAAAATGAGGTATTTACCATGTATTTAGGTATTTTGGTTTCTAAATCAAGATCATGCTCATGCTTTCTCTCTTTATATTTTTTGTAATGCTTAAGTTTTATTTTCATTAATATCTTGTTAATTTCTTTCAATTCATTTTCTTTACTTAGTTAACTTTTATCTATCTTCATCATCATCATCATCATCATCATTGCTGCTGCCTTCTTCTTCATCATCATCATCATCATTGCTGCTACTACTACTATTGTTACTATTGTTGTTTTTATTGTTGTTGTTGTATTATTGTTATCTATAATTTATATAATTAACCTCCTTATGGTTCGACCCGGTCTTGCCGGGTTATTTATTACTTTGACGCTTTTGCTTTTGGAAGAAGACATCAATCTTTTAGTCGTTTCACTCATTATAGACTATACCATATCTAATAGAGTATAATTTCTCCTTATAAAAACTTCACTATATTGTAGTGTTATATGAGGTGTTTATTGTGAGATAATCATATATTTTTTAGATAATTTTGAAAATCTTAACTCAAGTATTCACCATAGCGATCAGATCAAAATATCATAATACTTTTTCCAAGTTGTTTTTAAACTTCACTTCTGAATTCTTTGAACATTTTAAATTATTCAGACTTCTATTTCATCAAATACACACAACTATATCTAGAACGATCATTAATAAATGTGATAATATATATCCATCCAAGACATGAATCGTTATTGGTCCATATACAACTATATTGTAAACACCTAGATAAAATTCATTTATCTTTTTGCCAGGTGAGTGTTATAGGTATAGTTTAATAGAAGACCTATATTTCAACTTACTAAATAGAAATAATGCAATTATACAAGTAAATATAAGATGCAAAAGTTATGATGTTAGCAACAAAAAAATGCATATTAAAAGTGGATATGCTTTTTGAGGGGGTAACAATGGTCCTTGTTCATGGAATTTAGAAACCTAGTGTTATTATCATGCCAACAAGAGGATCCTTGTCCAATCTTACCTAAGTTTGAGCTTTTGACAGCCTTTTGGCTTCCGATTCATGGTAGTTTTTTATTTTCAATTGTAACAATTCAGACTCTTTGATTTTTATTCTTTTTAGTATAATATGATTACTAAAGTACCATTTAAATTTAAAAAATCTATAACTAAGATTGAAGGACTTTTTGGTCTTTTTGTTATAGTTTTTTAGTTAATATTATGTGAGGTTAGGGTTATTTAGGTATTTGCATAAATTAATTAAAAAAATAGAGAGAAAAGTTATTGGTATGTGTAATACATATGCCAACATGTATGGAGTTTTAACTTGATCAACATAAATCTTTTTTTTTTGCTAATTTTTTTTATTATTTTATATTGAATTTATTAAAGATTAAGCATTGTTATTTTTCTTGTTTTAATTTGTATCATGATATCCTAGCCTCGTGATTCAGGTCACACATTTGTCATGCTAGCTTGGATTGGCTCTGGATTTTTACATAATGTTATTATTTTATATTTTTATGTCAAATTTGATCTTTATTTTTTTATCTTTTTTTTCACAGGTTTATCATACCAACTCAAATTGGATTGAGATTTTTTTTTTAATTTCTCTTTGTTCTTTGGCATTTAGACAACCTAGTCACAAAATTTCTTTTGCTTTAAAGTACCCTAACAATGCTTTAACATTGTTTTTTTTTTAATGTTATAAAAGAAATCAACTCAACTCGGGATGAAACACGAGCCACCTATCTAGTCTTATCTATGTATTATTCCACTTCTTTACAGCCATGAAGCCCAAAATTAGGTTAATAGCTTGAACCATCAAGGTTATACTCAAGTTACGATTTATAATGAAATGAATGGTGAAAGCCAAGGAAAAAATAGGGGAAATGGTATAATGATTTCAACTCAAAATGAAGATTATATACAAAGCAATAACATATTGAATGATAAAATTGAAAATATTAAATTAACAAAAAAGGACTTGGATCAAATTAGTTTAACCTTCCAAACCTGCGATCCATATTATGAAAATGTGATAAGCACACAAAATGCAAATTGAAAAAAAATATATAAAGCTTAATTCTCCATCAATCCAATATTGAATGATAAAACTAAAAAAAATTAATTTAAAAATAGGACAAAAAATCCAAGACAACCTGGATTAGATTGTCTAACCTATGACTCGGGTTAGTTTGTCCCGAGTTATAAGACTATGATAAGTCCATAGAAAGTAAATTGAAAAAAATAATCATGAAACTCAATACCCAACCAATCTAATATTGAAAGATGAATTTGAAAAGAAAGAACACATTAAAAAAGGAGTACCAAAAAATGAAATAAGACAATCTAGGATAACATGTTAAACTCACGACTATGGTCATGATATAAAAATAACCTCATAAAAAGTAAACAGAAAAAAAAAATCATGAATCCTAATTTTCAATAAACTCAATATTGAATGATGAAATTAAAAAAAAATCAATTAAAAAAAGAAAAAACAAACTCGAGACAACCCGGGTTAACTTACTAAACTTACAATTTTATTCATGATACCAAGATAATCCAAAAAAAAATATCAATTAAAAAAAAAAAAACTCGAGACAATCCAGGTTAACTTACTAAACTTACAACTCGATTTATGATACCAAGATAATCTAATAGAAAACAAACTAAAAAAATCATGAAACCAATTACAATGCAACCCAATGATAAATGATGAATTGAAAAGAAAACAAAGTAAATATAAAGATTAAAGACCAAAGTTGACATCCAAAAACAAAAGATATACCACTTTGTTACTTTGGACAGAGTTGAGCATAGAAATCAAGGAAAGTAGAGTGAAAAAAGAGAGGAGAATAAAAAAATAAGATTAAATAGTCAAAGTTAAACTTGACCTCCTAGATGTACATACATCGCCATATAAGAAAATGGTCGCCGAGATGAATGAAATGATATTAAGGAAGCTTGCAAAAGGATGTTGGTGGCCATTTCACTCATCGTATAAGTGCGTCAACCTTTGTCATATGATGATAGCATAGCACTTCCTTTTCTTTTGTTCACTTCAGTTATGGAGTATTAATTTCAGTTTCAAAGTCGATTTTTAAAGTTTTAGTTGTTTTGAATTAATTAAATTGAATTATATTTTTTCAAATTAAACATCAACCAAGTATTGTATTTTTTTCTTTGACATCATAAAAATCCATGAACTTAATTGAAGTAAATCTACAAGTCCGAAGTAAATATGTAAATTGGTCTAGAGTGCTTCTCCTAAATATTTTAGATTCCTTTGTAATATTATTTTATTTTTATTAATATTCACTGTTATCCAAAACTATTTTCAACGGGTTATGCTGATGAAACGAGAAAGAGCTTGTAACTAATATGATATTTTCTTATGAAATCCATTTCTATGGCAATGATTTCTAAAGAAAAATGAATAATAGCTATTAGCTAGGAAATTATCGACTGAACTCTAATAGTATTAAAACTAAATAGCTAGTTCTCACTATGCCGTAAACTGGATCCAAGCTTTCCAAGCAGAAAAAATCAATTTTAAAAATGTATATAAACAAATTAAAATCAAACTAATATTTATATTATATGACCTGGATCATAAAATATGATTGTTCTATAAAAGACAAATTAAAAAAATTATGATGTAAAACCCTTAATAATATAAAATTAAAAAGATAAAATGAACATAAAAAAATAAAAACAAAATCTGCTAAAAAATTAAATTAAATAAAGCAATGTGAAATTGAATTAAAATATAAAATAAATCAAGAAAATAAAAAAAATAGTAATTAAAAGAATGAGGATCAAATTTAATATCAAAATTAAATAAAATAAAATTATAAAGGATCAAATTAAAAAAATAAAATAAATTAAGATAAGGATAAAAAAAATATAGACCAAATATGATAAATGAAAAAAATAGAGAATAAAATTTTAAAAAAATATTTTTATAAATTATTTCAAATAAAATAAATAATTATAAAAAATAAAGATAAAATTAAAAAGAAATTAAAAAATTATTTTGAAAAAAATATAAAAAAAAGCTTTAAATTCAATAAATAAAAAATAAATTAGTATTGGAGGTCCTAATAAGCAATTTTGAACTGGATGTAGATCAGGTCTAAAAACTAGATTTTTTTTTTCTTTTCATGCCGTTAAATAAAGACTTCTATTCATTTTAAAAACCAACAAATGGTTAGCTAGAAAAGTGGCCGAAGATGTCAGAGAAAGTTTTGGAATTTTTTTTTTTTTTATGATTGAGGCTTTATTAGGTAGGATTTTATGTTATTAGGAAAAGGGAAGATAAGATCTTATTTTCATTGGTGTAATTTTCAATGTTATATTTTTCATGTTAAGATTTTTCCTGTGAGCACACTTGCCTTGGTTTAATGCAAACCATAAAAAATAATAATAAGAAAACCATAATAAAAATAAGAAAAATGCAGACAAAAGTTGTAATAAACCACACGATATTCAACAAAGAAACACGAGACAAAAGTCGCGAGATTGTGGGTTCGATGGACAGGAAATTTTTTTATAAAAAATAAGAGGTGAATCATGTGGTAGGTACGTGTTGAATGCTGACGTGACTGCACAAAGACTGGGGTCCACCACCACCCACACCTCGATCACTGTGGGCTGCTGTTCTTACGGAGTTGGTCAAATCGCACTCGAATGTGTCGTCCTGCCGTTTATTGACACGTAATCCAGGTACAAGTCATCTATCAAATATTTTCCATCTAACCCCGTTTAGCATTGCATTCTAAATCAAGGTTATCAATTCTCTTTCATTAAATGTTTTGTTTTTCTAATTAAAATAAAATATTTTAATTTTGAAGTGTTTTGACATATCATTTTAAGATTATATTATTTATATATATATATATTCAACAAATATAATTTAAATTTAAAATAAATTAATTATAAATTATGCAATATAAATATAATATCAAATAAATATAACTTCAAAATTTAAAATATTTCTAAATAATCAAGATTAAATAGATATTTAACTTAAAGTAATTTAACTTAAATAAAATATTAAAATATTATGAAAATAAAATATTTTAACACAAATATTTTAAATATAAAGTTAGGTTAATGTTATCAAGGCTACTGAAATTTAAAGTATCTCTTATTTTGCTCAAATTCCTACAAAGTATAAATATAAAAAAAACAACATGAATATAATTAGTGATAAATCTATTTTTAAAAAATTAATATCATTGTTAATAAAAATAGTAATAATAATTTTTAATATTATTATTAATATCATTGTTATTGAAAATAATAATGAAAAAGAGCTTTTTTATAATTGAGTGGTTTAATTAATTAAATTGAACAAGGTTTAATTTAATTCAATGACTTTTCAAGAGCGGAACAGAACATGTGAAATGAAACCGGAACATTCCGGACAGAATTTAACCGAAAAATCCGGAACGGACCAAGATTTAAAATGAGATGAGATTTGTTCCGTTTTGTTCTGTTTTTTGAATTGGTATAGAATGTTTCGGCATTTCAAGCAAAACGGAACGAAATTAATAACCTTATGAATCTAAACAGAGTTCGTAAAATATAAAAAATTATTTTTTATATTTATTTTAATATATTATTGTTAAAAATAATTTTTTAAAAATAAAAAATATTATTTTAATATATTTTTTAATAAAATATACTTTAAAAAACAAAAGATTTCATCTCCAAAATACCTATTAACTCAATTAATAAAAATTATGGTATGGATGAGAGATGTGATTGGAATTGTTTTTGTTTATTGACGAATTTGATAATCACATAATAATTGATGGGTGTATTTGGATATTTTCATTACTTGCCAATAAACAGCAGGACGGCATATTTACGACGGACTCCATAGGATTAGAACTATATGATCACAGAGCGCATGTTAGCAAAGGCGCGGGTGAGCGAGGTTTCAATGATTTGAAGATGAGATTTATTTGGATATCTTTTTATGTGTTAGACCACAGTTATTTAAAGTGGCTCAATAGCTATTTTTTTCAATATTGGAGGAGGCTTGATTTTGTATTTTAAAATTATTTTTAAAAAAATTAATTTTTTATACTTTGATTTAATTTTTCTTTGGTTTTTTCAATTATTTTAATATATAAAAGATAAAAATAAATTTAAAAAACAATTATTGCTACAGTAATTAAAACAACTAGTTTTCAACGTTTGACGATTCGATTTCCTTCACCTGCAGGTATTTAATCTTTTTCCTGTATAAAAATACGTAATGTCGGAAATCTGAAAAGAAAAACCGTAACCTCACATGCATTAGAAATATTTGAAAATAAGGTAATAATTATTTTTAAAATATGTTATTTTTGAAAATATATTAAAATAATAAATTTTTAAAGGGTAAAAAACATTAAAAAAATTAATTTAAATAAAAAAATAAAACAGACATGTTTTTAACGTAAAATGTACCCCCCAACCAGAAAAGAAAGAAGAAAGAAGAAAAGGCAAGGTGAGTGCCTAGTGGGGCCAAAAGTCGAGAGAAACGACATCTGAAAATCTAGGGTAGATCTTAAATAGTACCGGCGTGATGGTGTAGTTGTGTCGGGGTGCCCTATCTGGAATAATTAAGCAGACAAGAGTCAGGAGGTCACGTGATATGGCAACAACAGCATTTTCTTTTCATCATGTGGTATTAGTCGCTGATTGAGCTGACGTCTTGTAGCAAGATTCTGAGCCTGTTTGTTTTCTGTTTTAAAAATATTTTAATAAAAAATTTAAATTTTATTAAATTAATATTTTTTTATATTTTTAGATTATCTTCGTATATTAATATTAAAAATATTTTTTTAAAAATAAAAAATATTTTCCAACAAATTTTCTGACGGATTTTGACCCACCTCAGTTCCCATTTGTCACAGATAATGCAACGGATCGGACTGAGTCAGGTGAGTAATGATTATTTTTTGTTTGGTTTTTATTTATAAAAAATAATTAAATTAAAATTTTATCTATATATATATATATAATTTTTTATACATCTGTACCATCCTTTTCACTTTATAACTATTATTTGTATTTGGTAGAGTGGGGTCAAGAAATTTTTGTTTTTAAGGTATTTATAGTATCATATAAAATAAAATCTTATTAAATTAGTGCAAAAGGTCTTATAAACTAAATAATTTTATTTCTATAATTCACATTTAAGATATTAATATTATATGTGATTTAAAAATATAAAATTATGACATTAAATAACGTTAATGATATATTCACATTTAACTTGCATTATATGACTTTGATTAGGGTCACGAGGAGGTCATGGCCCTCCAGAATTTATTCTGTTCTGTATAATTATTAAATTTCTCAATTATCCCTTAAAATATATAAATTAAATACTAAATATTTATGAAATAATAAGTTCTTAATCATAATAAATGGTTACTCAACGTGGAATTTATCTATTTTATTATTTTAATACATATTGAATTGCTTATATGAGAAAAATTATGATGAAATAATTTATCTTTTATAAGGTGATATACGTTGAACAGGATAGAAATTAGCTAGTAATATGTATTAAATTGAAGTCAGTCTATAAATGTTCATTTGCATTTATAATTCAAATAAAATATTTACTTGTAAAAGAAAACTATAATTTCACCAATCAAATTTTTTTTAATAGTTTGAGATATGATACAAAATCTAATAAAATTATGAGTTATTGGTTCTAATAAACACGTTAGCAAAAGCCAAGAGACCTTGGAAAAACAATTTTGATCCAAACTTAAAAACATTGGTTATTGAAATAGTAAAATGATAATTTTTCTTTTCATATAATTTTTTTTTAAATTAGGTATTGGAGGTATTAAGATATTTTTATAAGGTGTATTTGTTATTATTAAATTATTTAGGGGAAATAAAGTCTTTTTACATTTAAAAACCACAGTAAACAATCAAAATATTTTTAAAATAAAAACAAGATAAAATCAATTTCAAATGCAATTTGATTCATGACCAAAATAACTAAAATGTACTTCAATTACTATATCTAATAGAAAATAAATAAAAACACATAATCAAATGAACAAAATAATATTAAATGTTAAAAAATTAAAATTAGCTTTAAAAGTCTTTTTTTTGTTTTTTTATAATTTTTTTCATAATTATCAAGTTAATTTAAAGAAAATTTGATTTTTTCATAAATAAAAATAAATAAAAAGTAGTTGGCAGGTGTGTGGCACGTGCCAGCAGTTAGAACACACTTGCTCCCTTTGAGCGACACCTCATATAATTCAAAATTACCTTTATGTTGTGTTTTTAAAAGTGTTTCCATGTTTTTATTTTATTGGGGCAACGTATGTTGATAATAAGTCGTTAGTTTGTTGTTGGTGAGCTTTTTTTTACCCTTTTTTCATTTCTTCTCCATCTGAAACGACAGCTTTGTACACTTTGTTATTGATATTTTAAATTTAATTTTTAATTTTTTAATTTAAAATTTTAGTTATTGACTTTTTATAAATATTTTATTTGTTTTTAATTTCATCATTAAATTTCAATATAATCATAAATTATGTTTTTTGATTTAGTCCTAATTTTTTCTATCTTTTTATAAAAATTTTATTTCTTTTCAATCCCATCCTTCTATCCAAGTTAATGGTATATTATTTTTACCAATTTGAACCTCATTCCTTTAATTTTTTTTGGATCCTTTTGCTAAATGTTTTTTTTTTCAAATTCACTTTTCAATTAAATATAAAATTTATTTTGTATGTCAATTTTGATCATCATATTTTTTTTAAATATTTTGTAGGTATTTTTCCTAAGTGAGTTTTTCTTTTCAATTTCACCCTTCAATAAAATCTAAAATTTATTTTCTATTGCAATTTTAATTCTAATTTTTTAATTGCTTTTTTAATCCTTTTATATAATTGAAATTATTTTTGAATTTTATCCTTCAATATTTAATTGATTGAAAATTTAATTTCATGATTTTTTCAAATAGAGCACTTCGGGTTTAATAATTCAGGTCACAAGTTTGAATGGTTAATGCGAATTGATATTTTTTTATATCGGGTTATTATGATATCATAATTTGAGCCATGAGTCTCTCAGGATAACACATGTTGACTCAACATTGATTATTGAAGTTATAGGTTTGTCATATTAACTCGGGCTGACAAGGACTAATTTTTATAAGTTATTTTTTTACCACATTTCATTCATTCATATTTAATAAGATGAAAATTGAGCTAATGTATTTGTTTTTTTTTTGAAAAAAATATTTTTTTCATGTTATCATGGTCAATTAAAAAAAAATGATCCATCTATTTCATTGTATATTTTTATCTAATTAAAATAAAATTAATTAATTTAACATAATTTTATAACCCAAAACATATATTAAAAAAGCACAATTACTATATCTAATATTATTTTTTATAAAAAAAATCCAATCCGCAGCAAAGTGAAGACACCAGCGCTAGAATATCCTTAACATGAAAAAACTACACATTAGTTGTGGGAAACATAAGTGTGGACTTGTGATCAAGGTTGTCAATTTTGTTTCGGTAAGTGTTTTGTTTTTTCAATTAGAATGGAATGTTTCAGTTTTAGAGTGTTTCGGCATGCCATGAATGTTTCAGTTTCAGAGTGTTTCGGCATGCCATTTCGGGGTTGTATTGTTCATATATATATATATATATATATATATATAAACAATTCAAATTCAAGATAAATTAATTATAAATTATGCAACACAAACACAATGCCAAACAAATATAATTTCAAATTTAAAATATTTTTACATAGTCAAGATTAAATAAATCTTTAATTTAAAGTAATTCAACTTAAACAAAATATCAAAATATTATGAAAGTAAAATGTTTTAACACAAATATTTTAAATATAAAGTTAGGTCAATGTTATCAAGATTAATAAAATCTAAAACGTTCCTTATTTTGCTCAAATTCCTACAAAGTAAAAATATAAAAAAAAAACAACATGAATACAAACACATATATATATCAGTGATTAATGTAATTTTTAAAAATTAATATCATTGTTATTGAAAATAGTAATAAAAATAAGCTTTTTATACTTGAATGGTTTAATTAATCAAATTGAACTTGGCTTTTTAAAAGCGGAACGGTACATATTGAATGAAACCGGAATATTTCGGATAAAATTTAGCTAAAAAATCTAGAATAGATTAAGATTTAAAATAAAATAAAAATTATTTTATTTTATTTTATTTTTTAAATTGATATAAATTTTTTCTTTCATTTCAAGTGAAATAAAATAGAATTAACAACTTTACTTGTGACGGGGGTTCGAGCCAACTGGCCTCGCACACTTTGAATCAATGTCAAGATTGACTCAATCATAGCCTTTTTGGCTATTCCCTTCAAACGGGCAGAATTAGTAGCAAACAATCCACTGTGATCGTATTAATCTATCCACAAGCATCTTCGTCAGGAATCTCCAGGCAGGATCCTCGGAGACTACTGTCAAGTAGCTGACATGGCCAGTGATTGGATGGAAGTGTCAAACTTCAGTGCATTTGAGCTATAATGGTGGAATTTTGACATTTTTATCAACAAATAATTAATTTCATGTTTTTAAAAATAAACAAACATTTATTTTTCAAGTGTATAAAAATATATGAAAAGGAATATAAAGTCCACAAGGATGAAGGGTATTTTTGAATAGTAAATGTACCTATATATTGATTTTTTGAAATGTTTTTTATATCAAAATATATAAAAATAATTATTTATTTTAAAAAAATTATTTTTAAGATAAACGCATTAAAACAATCGAAAACATAAAAAAATAATTTTTATTAAAAAATTAAATTTTTTAAAACATAATTTATACCACATTCTCAAATAAATTCAAATAAAAAATGACCAAACTACACGAGTCCCATTAATTTAAGTCCCATTAATTTAAAATTACTGGAGAAGTTTTCCTTGTATTTGTAATTTTAACTTTGATTCACCTGTACTTTAATATAATTAAAATTAAGTCATTTTGTTATATTTTTCAAAGTTTTCTCCGTATTTTATATATAAAGTGAATGAAATACCTTAAACGTTCTGAAATTCAATAACCTTTAGTCTAACCAATTAATTTTGAATTTAAGAAATAAGATTTGATATCATAATTTTAATTCTTCATTTAGAAAGTTTGGTTTTAATTTTTTTTTCAAAAAGATATTTTAATGCTACTCGAGTTTTAATATGTATTTATCCTGCTAGAAAAATGGCTGCTGCTTTGGTCTCTTGGCCTGTATATATAGACATCAATCCTCAAAGTCAAACTACTCATTCCAATCCTCAAGTGAATTCAAGATTTAAATTATTCTAGATTTTAATCAGTACATAGCTTTAATTATCAATAAATTTCAGCTCTTTAACGTATGTGAATGATGAAACGAATAAAGGTATCGATTAGATTCTCCCAAGAGAAGAGCGCCAGCAAATTTTCATTTAGTCTGTAATTTATGATTACAAATGTTGAATTCTCTCAAATTTCTTATACGTCTGAAGATTCATGAACATGTATGTACGTTTTCTCAATGCTATATAATATGTTATGGAACAAATAATTCAAGGATGGAGGGAAGATATGTTGGTTTCCTGAAAGAAATATCCATTGTGAAAACAATAAATTTAAAATTGTTAAGGAGTTCCAAAAATTTTATTAAATAGATCTACAGTTCAGAATTTATACAAAGATTATCAAAAAATAAAATGTTTTTTTCAGCTTCAAATATTTATTTCAAAGCTGCGTTGTCGTAATAAAATGTTCTTTTCAGCTTCAAATATTTATTTCAAAGCTGCGTTGTCGTAATAAAATGTTCTTTTCAGCTTCAAATATTTATTTCAAAGCTGCGTTGTCGTAATAAAATGTTCTTTTCAGCTTCAAATATTTATTTCAAAGCTGCGTTGTCGTAATAAAATGTTCTTTTCGGCTTCAAATATTTATTTCAAAGCTGCGTTGTCGTAAAGTTCAAGTCGTCCTAATATTTGACCTCTAATATTAATAATTCATATAAATCCATAATAAGAAATCTTCTAAACTCTTTTAAGAGAGAGATTGCTAGACTTTAGAGTGCTAACTCTTTTATTTTTATATTTTAGGTGTTTACATACTGTACCTTTCTTATATTTTTTAACTTCTAAAAAATAAGAGGTATAACATTTTATTTATAGAAAACCTAAAAAAACTCTATAAATAGCAAAATATTAATTTGCTTCTTAAATAATATGACATATTTTATATTAGGATAATTTTAGAAACCTAATCAATCGAGTCCCTTTTATAAAATATTTTTGTCTCATGTACTTTATATTTACTCTAGAATCATTAATTAAACATTAGATTCATTAGTTAAATATAAGTAAATATTAAAGATAAAGAAAGCCTTTATTAATAATAAAACATTCTATATGAATAAAATTAGTGCCACGTGTAACCAATAAATTTGCTACAAGTATATTTACTAACATGCAAATTTTACTTTAGCTTCCATTAAGTTAATTTGACATAGTTTTATTATTTTATATTTTCTTTATATGTAGATAGTGACAGCCGGAAAATTTTACTTTAAATTCTATTAATTTAATTTGACATAGTTTTATTATTTTTTATTTTCTTTAAATGTAGATAAAGGCAACTAAAAGAGTAAAAGGATAATTGCTTGCAATGATCTTTGAAGACCTTGAAATAGAATAATCTTCAAGCTTGTTTACCATTGCAGATTTAAATGACGCTATTTTCTTAACTAAAATGGCTATTTTCAATTTTATTTCCTAAACTTCTGATATTTAACAATTAGGCCTTTGTTTAAGGTTTTTTTTTATTTTTAGTTTGCCCCTGGATCAATTGCAATTAAACTTTTAGATTTTGGCGTCATTTACAAAAGAATAATTTTTTTCTAATTTAATTAATTCAATCCTTAATTGGCTCTTCAACCTTTAATTCTTTTAAAACTACCTCGATAAAAATCAATTAACCCCCCTATGGTATCACCACCTGTTCACTTTGGTCATTGAACTTTAATTTCTTATAATTTTGACACAAATCAGATCCAAATTTTGGTATTTCTTCAAGAAAACACTTGATTGTATTAATTAAATAAATTAAGTCCATAAACTTATCAATTATTTTAATTGTTGATCAAATTGACTCCTAAATTTATAATTTCATCCTTGTTAATCCTTAAACTTCCAATTCGTATTGTCTTGACCCAATTCTAAAATTATTTTTTATTTTTTCATCAATTTTTTATGTATTATTTATTTATTTAAGAAAAATTGAAATTTGGGTTATGATAGTTGCCTTCTTTTTGTAATATTTACGATGCGAAGACATTGAAAATTTTTATTTTCTTTTGATTTTGCATAGTAAATTTATAAATAAAAATAGACATGAAAAAGAAAATTTTCTTCTTTCAAGAATATCACTGCAAAAATAATAGATTGACGGACAACCTTCGCTGAGAGATTTTGAAGGCGACCAAACTTGTCAATGAAAAATCAATTTTTTTTTTTGAAAATGGTCAAATTATTCCAAGTGACCGACATTTAAAGTGGTCTAATTGTTCTATGCGATGTATCTATTAGTGAAAAATACAAACAATTTTTGGAAGTGATTTACTTGTTTTAAGCAACCTGCCCGTTGGTTCAAAGAGTTATTCCAGGCAACCTGCCCACTAGTAAAAAATATGAAGATTTTTCAAAAGTAGTCTAATGATTCTAGGCAACTTGCATGTTGGTGAAAAATATGAGAACTTTTTAAAAATGGTCTAATTGTTCCAGGCAACTTGCCTATTTGAAAGTGGTCTAATTGTTCAAGGTAACCTGCTTGTTGGTGAAAAATATATAATTTTTTTGAAAAGTGGTCTAATTATTTCAGAAGACCTGCCTTTTAGTGTAAAAAAATAATTTTTTTTCAGAAATGACCTAATTGTGTTAAACGACTTTCTTGTTAGTGAAAAATATAGAGATTTTTTTTTCTAGAAATGGTCTGATTATTCAAGGCAACCTGCCCACTAATGAAAAATGCTAAGATTTTTTAAAAGTGATTTAATTGTTTCAGACAACCTGTCTATTGTTTATAAATACCCAAAAGATTTTCTTTTAATATTGGTTTTATTGTAATGAGTGACCAGTCTATTGATTAAAGATATAATTTTTTTTTTCCAGATTGATCTAATTTTTATAGGCGACCTGCTCAGGTGAAAAACTCGAAGGTTATTTTTTTTTTTTAAATATTGGTCTCATTGTAATGGATGACCTATCTATTGATGATGAAATTTTTTTCAGGCTAGCCTAATTCCCATGAGTGATCTACCAGGTGAAAAACTTGAAGTTTTTTTTTCAACTTTAGTCTCATTGTAATAAGTGACCTACCCAATAATGAAAGATATGAAGATATTTTATTTTTAAATTGGTCTAATTCTTATGGGTAATCTGTCCAAGTAAAAAAAACTTGAAAGGTCTCTTTGTGATGGTGACATTCTCAATTGGAAAAATGTCTTAAAAGTAAATAAATTTCAAAAGTGTGTTCAATTCTTGGCCATTTCGAGGTGACCTTCTATTTGATAGATCCTATTAGGGATTTCTCCTGTGAAATTCTCCAAAACACATTGTTCAATGTTTTAGAGTTAGATGATATGCATGCACATTTACCTAATTTGAAATATAGGCTCTCATTTCATCTCAATTTTCTTTGTTGCTTGATTGGTGAGGTCTTGCTATTTTTTATTTGAGCCTTCTTGATCATTTGGTTTCTAACCTACTCGAGTTAACCTATATAGGTCTTTTCCATAGTATTTGTAATTTTACCCAGCTTAACTTTTATAATGTTCATCGTGACCCATTACTTATTGGAAATTCTCTATCATGTTAATCAATTTAAGAAAATCATTAATTACCTTTTTATCTCACTACTAACAACATTCAGCTTCACTTGTCGAAAAGATCGAGCAAAATTTTATAAGTAAGTATTCCCCCTTATCTTGTTGTAAAAAATGTTCCTTTTTGTTTTTTTTTTCATTACCTAAAGAGATCAAATCTCCTTTTAAGCACAATATTGCCCCTTTTAACGGGTCATTGCCCCTAAATGTGCTATGTTAGTAACTGAGACAAATAATGGTTTTGAATAACCCTTATTTCCTTTCTTCTTTTTAGTTTTGGTGAAGGGATCTTTATCAAGAATAAATCTTGAAATTTTAATCTTCCATTTTGAAAACAATTTTTTTATGTGACTTTAAAACAATTTGCTTTTAAAATCTTACAACTTCCTGATTATTATTATTTTTCTTGGAAATGAGATGATTTATTCTTATGTCGATGATATTATCATTGGTGAATGTACAACATGAGGTGAACTTATGCTTTTATGGATTCCCAAGCGGAGGGCTCAAGAAAAAGTTTAAGATTTTGTTTGAGAAAATTTTTGTCTCTTTTTAAACACTTATTTTATCAGCATGAATAATAATGAGTAGCTTATTCTTAATGTCATGACTGTTATGAAAAAGTACTCTTTGCATAATTTATTATTCCAGGCTACATGATTGCTTGATTAGAAAAGGATTTTTACAAGCATGAAACATGAATTGTAGATTTTGATTACAAAAGAAAAGGATTTATAAAGCTCAAAAAGTGTTTCAATGTTTCAAAGACAAATGATCATTATTAATAGTTCAACTCTTTATGTCTTTTAATCCTTCTCTTTTGCTGTTTTTTCTTGATTTGCCCTTTTTTCATTGTTTTAGCAGGGGCACACTTACTTTGTTTTGGCTATCACTTGCTTGTGATTTAAGCATACCCCCTGACATTTGAGTTTCTTTTGTCTTTTTTATGAGTTTTTCATCATTTTTCATCATTGAAATTTCACTTGCCCCCATTATTGGGTGTGATCTTAGTCAAGATTTTTCATGAAAAAATTTATTCAGGCTGAAAAAGAACCATAAGGGATATATTCATTTTAATATGAAAGGTATTACAAAGATGTTCTTTTCTTATTTCAAGCGCAAGTAGTTAAGATTACTAAACTTTGATCTTGTCTAGTGAGATGTTTCGGACTTTGCAAAGAGATGCATTTCACAAGTCCATGAATAACGAATCCACTATATACCATTATTCATGTATATAAAAAACATGGCTCAAGAGACATGGTGTGAGGGTGACAATTCATTTTTCTATTTATATACTTTGGTTTAGAATTTGATCACCTCAATGAAAGAGTTGCTTGTTTCATTTGACGTTATACAAGTAGAATGTCAAAATATTATTTTACATAAATATCAAATCATTTTACATATAAAAAAAGCAAGTTTGATTTTTCAAAATTCCACTAGCGAAAAAGATTTTGGTAAAAGAAATGAATTGAGTCTAAAATATTATGCAAGGCTGCAAATATATATTATAAGTTTTTATAGGGAACCTCTCTTAGGATTTATGAAAATGAATAATGCTTGGTTATAAATTAATGGAAGAGAATTATTTCATTGAAACTTTATAAAAGAGGTTTAACAACTTAAACTTTATGTCAATATATTGAGCTATGATCACTAGTAAGGTAATATATAATAGGGTTAAACATTTAGCAATTATTTATTAGAATTTATGGAATTTTTCAATCGTTCCTCCCTTGATAGGGACATCTTTTCAATAGTTAATTGAGGTCATACATCGACTAATCTTAGCCTAATAACACTGTAACTTCATCTTTAAGACGATTGATATCTAGGTGTCTTTGTTTTGATAGTTCTTTCCCTTGCCTTTGTAACCACTTTCGATATTGTGAACCTTATTTTTCTGATGAGATTTTTCTTCCCAGTTGAGTCATTAATCTTTCCTATATTTCAATTTGCTAAATGAAAATTATGCAATCATGCATAACTGATGACGTTATTAATAAGGAAAATGCAAATTCAATATGTAATCGCCTTTCATAGGATGACAACGGTTGTTTATTCATGGCTTTAACTTTGGGAACCTAATGTCATCATCATGTCAATAAACGGATCCTTGTCCAATCTTGCCTAAGCTTTTGATAAGCCTTTTGGATGACCATTTATCACTTAAAGGTCTTGGAATTTATGATGCCATATGTTGGGCTATAATGAGATTACATAGGCTATAATGTAATAAATAAGTTCTAGTCGTTAAATGCATCAATTGATAGGCTACTGCCTGGTTTTAAAAGGTCTCTCGTATGCCTAATGGTTATCCTTGAAAAGTCGGTATAAGGATTACAAGTAGTGTAAAGATAAAGGCTTTGAGTAATATCAGATCATCGTACCAACCACTATCGATTAAACATTCAAGCGAAAGTTGGATGGTTTCATAACTTTTTCCCAAACTAAAGCCGTTGGGCGTATCGTTACTTCCCTACCTATCCTAAATTTTAAAGTGTGTACTCATTAAAGTGATGCATGATAATATAAACAAGGATGCATGCTAAAGCAGTAAAGACAAGAAAATAAACAAACATGAACAACACATAATATAGTAATAATAAGACAAAAGGGCAAAGCTTAGTCAAAGAGTCTCTAGTGGAGTTATTATTTTATCACACTCGATATAACTATAACCTTTAAAAATTAAATTATGAAAGAACAAATTTTTGGCATTTTGTTCTAGGGAGGGAAATGTTTTGTTTAAAAAGTCACCACTTTATATTTTGGTTTCTAGAAACCCTAACTGGTCATCAAAGATTTTATGGTACAAGACTGGTTACGCAAAAAAATAAATATTATCACTCCTTAAGCATCCTACCTTAGGTAGGTTGTGTTGTTGTTTTGTCTTAAATTGCCAAGAGTTTGTTGTATTATGCTACCGATAGTCTACTTGTAATATTTTTAACTCTAGCACCAATAAATATTGAGATATGAATACTTTTAATTCTAGCGTTGGTAAATATTACGTAACACAATAAAAAACATGGTATTCATGACTCTAACGCTAGTGAATAAACTAGTAAAATTTGAATTGAAAGCAAAACATACATATTTTTTATTGTTATTTTTTTTATATAAAAAAGACAGGTATATATTACATACCAGATTTGCATTTCATAGTAAATATCTATAAATAAAATATACAATGAAATCATTAAAAAAATAGCATAAGGGACCCATAAATAAATTCAAAGGGTTTATGATTTTTTTTCCTAGAATTTCTTAAAAAATATTTTTGGCAAGATATCAAAACAAAAGGGTGTTGAAATAAAAAGGATAAGACATAAAGATGTTATTTTTCCAAACACACTCTTGAGCCAAAATAAATTGGGCCAGTTGAGCCCTGACCTCAGCCATTCTCTGTTTTTTCATGGCTGGACCCAGTCGACCTAGTATGGTCACTAGCCCAAGCTAGTGACCCGGCTGGCCAGCAGAGGGCACGCGTGAACTAATTCACGTGTGAATGTACAATGAGAATTAAAATTCACATGTAAGAGGTGAATTAAGTTTTACATGCATAGAGACAAAAGAACTTACCTGCTGTATAGACGAGGTTGGTGTTTGAGGATGAAGACGATGGTGATGGAAGGTTGGTCGGTGCTTTCCTCTTTCTGTTTCTTCTTCTTCTTCTTCTTTTTATTCTCCCTCTGTTATCTGGTCTCTCTCTGTATACTCTCTTTATTTGTTCTTGTTGCATTTTATTTTCTCTCACTTCTCAGTTTTTTGTCTGTTGTCTTGTGTGGTTTTTGTTCTGTGCTTATGTGTATCATGTTCTCTATTTTTTTTGCCTTTATTCCCGTGCTCGCTCTTGGAATGCTCTGTTTCTGGTGCGCTGCTGAAGATGGAGCTCTAGAGTAGCTACTAAAGATGAATTTGAGGGCGTGCAACAAGAATACAACTATCTCACCTTTTATTTCTCTCTTTTGTTTATTCGTTCGCGGGCATGCAGCAGGAATACATCTTACAACTTTTCTCTAAAGAATTTGTATTAATGAATGATTTGTATGTTAGGGTTTGTTTGGGAATAAGGGGAACCTGAATTTATTTGTAATTTGATGAAATTAAGTTTGATTTTGTAACTTAACTTTGTTATAATGGAAAAAATTATGAGTTATGTAATGGGTATCAATCACATTTCATGAATTTTATTATGTTAAGTTGGAAATTTGAAGAAAATTGATTTTTTAAAAAATTGATAATAATTAAAATGTATTAATTTAATTAGATTGAATAAGTTTCAATGGTAAAAATGATAGATAATTATTTGGGAAATGATTATTTCTTATTAATATGATTGTTTAGTTCATATTTTAATGCAACATTGATTTTATGTAGAAATGATAATTGGTTATTAGATTGTAATTTTATTTGTAATAAAAAAGTTGAATTTTGAATTAATGGTTACATTATTAATAAATGTTGTCATTAATATTCTATACAAGTTTCATAAGTAATAATTAATTGTTCTTGGATGTATCAAGATTTAACCAAAGAATTATACATGAAAAATTATCTTCAAGGGGTTGATGTTATTAATTTCATACTTTCTAATATGAAGAATATTAATAAAGGTAAAATTAGATGTCTATATGTGAAGTGTAAAAATAAAAGGTTCTACCATAATGATGTAGTGATGATGCATCTTTTAAAAAATAGTTTGTAGAAAAATACCTGTGATGGTTTGCACATAAAGAGCCTTATATTCCTTATGATAGCATGTTAGATAGGATGATCTGCTCAACTTTTAATTTTAGCAACATACATGAGTTTGTGGATAATAATAGTAATCCTTGTAGGAGTATAGTGATGAATACAATAAGTATGAATCAAGGTTATTCAAGTGAAGGTTTATGTAACATCTTTTTAGATGAAAAATCAAATATTGATGCACCTAGGTTTTTTGAACATTTAAAAGATTTTGATGAACAGTTATGGGTTGAATATAAAAATCACAATAAATTATTAATCATAGCACAAGTATTTACCATAAAGTCGGATTATAGGTTGAATAAGGCCAGTTATAATAGTATTATTGAATGAGAAAAAGTATGGTGCATAATTTATTGCTCCCTATTCTTGTTGATCGGTTATCGTAATAATTTATAACTTGCCCTCGAGTATAGACCATATTTGACAGATAAAAAAAGCAAAGAAGGTTGAAATTGAAAGAAAATTCCAATTTCATGAATTATTTAAAATAAAAATAGTAATAAAAAAAAGGATCAAATATTAAAGAAAAATAAATTAAAAGGCTACGTTAAAATTTTATGGGCATAGGCATGAAAATTGAGGAGGAGAGAGAAAAAAAAAGAAGAAAAAGTCAACAATGCCAAACCAGAGGACTTTGATCAGCTCAATCACTTAATGATGTAAGGGCCACCATGAAAATTCAAACGCCAGCATAGAAGCTTGCATTTGGCCATAGAATGATGCCACATACTTTGTCCTAAAAGCATGTACATAGTTACGCATGCTTATGTAAAAGTGTGCTCATTTGGACAACACTTGTTATTAGTCTTTTAATATTAAATAGTATTTTATTTTTACTAAAATGCCAAATTACCCTTGATTTAACTTGAAAATCACAAAAAAACCATAGTAAAAAGATTAAAGAACTCTTGGATGTAAGCTTAAGAAAAATTAAATTCAATGGCAATACAATCATTCTATTCTCATATGGAAAGGGAAAATCAAAACAATCCAATTGTTTTTTTTTTTTAATGTTTCGAAGGGTATTTTAATTATTTTATTGTGAAAAAAATAAAAATACCTTATTACTTCTATTGCCAATTTTTTTTTCTTTTCAAGAAAAGAAAAATCATAATTTTGCTGTTTAAATTTAAAATGCCAATAAGTCTAGACCTACAGTAAAAATTGCTCTAGTAACTATGAAAATAGCTAGTCAAAAAAGGAAAAGAAAGGGATAAGAAAATATGGGAGTTTTTTTTTAAAATTGATTATTTCAAATAGAAACTAAAATTATATTTTACTTATTTCAAAGAAATTTAAAAATTATTTTATATTTTATTTTCAATGCACATGAAATAAAAATTTAGTATGTATTGATAATTTAATTGAAAATAATTTTTTGATATTTTTAAAAGAACATAAAGAGTAAAAAAAGTACCTTTTTAATTTTTTTTTATTGAAAATAATTAAAAAAAATTAAGTCAATATATTTATTTATTTATTTATTCCATTAGTAGGCAGGAGGCAGTACTGCTAATATTATCATGAAAATTTGTTTCTCTCCTAAGATTATTTTGCTAAAATAAATTATCCACGGAATATTTCGTGTAGAATTGATAGTTAATTCAAATTTAAACTAAAATTTGATTTCCTCTTCCTTCCAAAACAATCTTTTTCATTCCCTACAGCAACATTTATTCCCTTTCGCGTGCATTCTCGCATTCCTTCTCCCACCATTTTGTCTCTGAATATATTGACAATTCATAAATATATTTGTTTGGAATTAAATATATGCCTTGTTACTTGGAAAAGATAATGTCATTATTGCATGCAAAATAGTTTGTAGTCCCATTAAATGCGAAAGTGACTTTAAAGTGAAAGTGTGTAATATATACTTATTTATTCTTGCAATGCATAAATTGAATTATGAAAGTCTGAGAATAACTTTTAAGATTATATTCTGATACTTTGAATTTTTGGAAATGATCATTGTTTTCATCTCGAATGAGCAATAGGTACATGTTTAATCTAATAACTAGGAAGATAGATTGTTATTTTATCCATTCTCAATCCCTTATTATATCCATAATTAATATATGTAGGGAGTATTTGTTATTAAGGAGTGATAAAATGCTTTAAATTTTTTTTGATTTTTGATTTTTTGTGTTTTTGAATTGTTTGATGTGATGATATAAAAAATAAATTATAAAAAATAAAACATATTTTAATATATTTTTAAATAAAAAACACTTTAAAAAATAATTATTACTATAATATCAAACACTATATTAGATTAAAATGAAAATATATCAAGTTAAATAAAGGTCTTTAATAATAGTGGGTTACTCATTAAATACATTATCACATCTGATTTTTTTTAAATTTGTTTTAATCTCTTGTAGCACCTCACAAAATCATATTATAATAAATTAGTATAAAAAATCTTAGATTCTTAATGATTTTATTTTTTAAGTCACATTTAGAATACTAATACTAGATGTGATGTAATATATAAAATTATGTCATTGGATATCCTTAGTTACTAAGTACTTATTAGTATATTATTAATGATTGGTACAATTATATATATAAATTATTTAAGTTCTCTTTTATATTTTAAATTATAAATAGTGTTGAATTATATGTTTATTAATTGTTACATGACTTATATTATTTGATTTAAGAAGAACAGATTAACTACCTGACTTGCAATATATATCATTTAATAATGAATGGAAATATATTATGCATAATACTAAGGGAGACTACAATACTAATTCTACATGTTCTCAATTAACAATAATCATCATTATATTTTCATAATTATAAATTAAACCTCAATTAACTTAGATTGATTCTCACAAAGTTTCAATATAATATTATAATAATTATATAAATTAAGAAAATTAAAATTATTTTTTTTGTAATTAATAAAGTAAAATTTCGTTAAAAAATAAATAAGTATGTTTGCTTTTATATATATATATATATATATATATATATATATATATATATAAAAAAACCCACCATATATATATATATATATTAAAAATCCCACCATAAATTTTTGTAATCCAATCAAATGGGGAGATGAATAGGTTGTTGATTTATATAGTTTTAAAATTGTTACAGTCATCGCTGTGATATATATAAAATATTGTTGATTAAAAGAAATTTTATAAAGTTTTTGAGGAGTGGATCATATTATTTTCTTAGAATTTTAAAATTATTTTACTCATATAAATAGTTTTTTGACATGATTCGATTTCAATGATTTGAAATATACCATTTGCAGAGATTATTACGAAGTTGTATATATAAAGATTCATAAAATGCTTTACAAGTCTAATTAAAATATGTAGTCTTGTCACAATTTGTTTATTCAGGTGAAATGAATTATTATTTTTACTGTTTAATTAAACCAATTATTTGAAAAAAATAAATTTAAAAATAAATTTTTTTTTGGTGTTTTTAAATAGTTTTTAAGTATTAATGTTAAAATAATTTTTTAAAAGTAAAAAAATAATTTTTATATATTTTTAAATAAAAAATATTTCACAAAACATCTATTATCACACTAAAAAATGATAATGGTATTTGAAAGGGTATTAATATTTATTTTTTAAAATATCTTTCACATTAGTGTATTAAATAATTTTAAAAAATTAAAAATAATTTATAATAAAAAATTTATTTTTTAAAATATCTTTCACATTAGTGTATTAAATAATTTTAAAAAATTAAAAATAATTTATAATAAAAAATTTATTTTTTAAAATATCTTTCACATTAGTGTATTAAATAATTTTAAAAAATTAAAAATAATTTATAATAAAAAATTTATTTTTTAAAATATCTTTCACATTAGTGTATTAAATAATTTTAAAAAATTAAAAATAATTTATAATAAAAAATTAAAAATTTCATTTAGAATACCATCCAAAACGACACCTATATAACCAACTAAGGTCATTTCAGTCCATTAACTATAGCTCAACGTCTTCAAAGTCAAGAAAGGATAGCAAAATGTCAGCCCAAATAATAATGCAAAATGAAGGAAACATTAAATTAAACAAAAGGTCACGATCTCCACTATGAGGATAGCAACTATTCAAATAATTGAAGATACTATTTGGTTTTATATTTTAAAAGTTATATATATATATATGTATGAAAATCATCTATGATCTATGACTGTGGACCTGTGGCTGGTCTACATGTCAAGTGCATTATTTAGTTTGAATCTTTCTGCTTATTGAAAAATAAATAAATAAATAAATAAATATTAAAATATAAACGACAGAAAGAGTGGTGGCCAATGGGCTTTGAGGAAGCTAGCTAACAGACAGCTAAAACTCCTTTTGAGTCAGCTTCCATCTTCACGGGGGCGGAGGCATGAATGGGTAGGATGGGCTTTGGTCTAAATTAAAATTTTATTAATATTTGTTTTTGCTAGTTTTATATAAAAAATTTATAATTTATAATTATAATATTAAACAATTATGAAAACTTACATGTCGCTTTTTAATATAATACTTTAACTTAAGTTAAAATTTTAAAATTTTTAAAGAAATTCAGAAATATGATAAAAAATCACAACTTGACGAGTTTTGTATTATATATTATGTGTAATTTTCAATCTGACCATCATATTGAGCTGAAAAATTATGAAGGATCTTAAAATATATTGAATAAAATCTGGTTAAAATTTTAGAATGAACAGAGTTTGGTAGTGCTAATAAAAAAAATATTAAATAAAAACAAAACAACTTATTAAGAGTAAAATAGTTTATTTGCTATTAAAAATTAAAATAAATCAGTTCTTCTTTCCTTTTATATGTTGTTGACTAGGCAGAAACAAAATAGAAAAAGATAGAAAAGAAAAAGCAAGAGAAAAAGAGAGAAAAGTAAGGAAAAATCATAAAAAAATCCAAGAAAAAAATAAAAAAATAAGAAAATAACCTTGTAAATTTATAAAATCTAACTTATAAAATATTAATCTAAGAAAAAATCTAATGAAGAAAGGAGGAATTGAGAGAGGAAAAAAAATTAATTACTTTATTTTTCAGTTGACATAAAATTATTATTTTATTCTGGTTAAGGGATTGTTATAATATTGATTCATATTTTATTATATATGAATTATATTCCACAAAAAATCAAAGAATGTAAATTTAATAGTGAGTTTGTTTTCATTTTCATTTTAATTTTATATAGTTTTAATTTTATTTTTTAATATTTTAGATAGTATATTTAAATTAAAAATTTAAAGTTAATTTTAAAAATTTATATATATTAATTAATAATTTATCTTAAAAAAATTTATATATTTATTTAACAGCCAGGAAAAATTGCTGGCTTGCATCTTTATATGCCGAAAAAAGAAAACACGATAGAAAATTCGTGCGGCACTATTACCAAATATGGTAAGAACCTCTATAAAAGTGATAGAATTCGTAGTGGTCCACACTCGGAGATCTTTTAAACAGAAAGATAGCAAGAATAAGCAATCAAATGGCTTCCACTGCTTCTCCAATGGCCAGCCAATTCAGGAGCAGCTTTGCCTCTTCCTCAACTAAGAGGCTTGCTGTTCCTATAGACATAAATATTGGAGCTACATTTAGAATCTCACCCGGTAAGAGAAGCTTCATTATCAAAGCTGTTCAGGTAAAGATTCTTTTTCTTGTGAGTTCTTTACATTAATGTATAGGCTTCTTAGATTTTGTTGTTATTATTCAAACAAATAGTCTGATGATTCAACCAATCTGCATGTTATATGGAGCCTTGTTCCTAAAGCAAGATATATGTATATGTTGGTGATAGATACCGAGAGAGATGGAAGCAATAGAGGAATATCCAATGAATGGTGGGCATGGAATCTATAGTTATGCCAAGAACTCTTACCGCCAGGTACAGCACAAATTGGTGGTAGAGATCGAAGCTAAGCTTGCTATAAGCAAATCATAATGGAAATAGCCACAAAGAAAATTAATAGTGACATTTTCTTTGCTTACTTGCAGGGACAAGCTATAAATGCTGTCAAGGAACTGATCAAAGAGGAAATTACTGAAAAGCTTGATATCAATAAATTTCCTTCATCGGACACATTTCGGATCGTAGATGTGGGTTGTTCTACTGGACCTAATACGTTCTTTGCAGTTCAAAACGTACTTGAAGCAGTAGAAAAGAAGTATCAGCGTGAAGGACTGGATCATTGTAGATTGCCTGAGTTCCAAGTTTTCTTTAATGATCATTCTTCCAATGATTTCAATACCCTCTTCACATCCCTTCCTCCGAACAAGAATTACTACGTTGCAGGCGTGCCTGGTTCTTTCCATGCTCGTTTATTTCCTGAAGCCTCTCTTCACATTGTCATCTCCTCCTATGCTCTCCAATGGATTTCTCACATACCAAAAGAGTTGGTGGATAGGAGCTCTCCTGCATGGAATAAAGGGAGGACATATTATGCGCATGCAGGAGCTGAAACTATAAAGGCTTATGCAGATCAATTTGCAAAGGACATGGATAACTTCTTTCATTTCAGGGCACAAGAGGTTGTCACTGGAGGAATGGTTCTGCTAACTATCCCAGGTGGCCGATGGGACTATCAAATTCTTTCCAATACTTTACATGACCTCTTGGAATCCGCTATTGTGGACCTGGCTAAGAAGGTCAGTAGCCTCTCAATCTCTAAAATTTCTCTTACTCTCCGATTGCACAAGTAGGACAATTAAGGATCTATAACTTGCTGTTTGGATTAACCAGTTTTTCTCTTTTCCTTTGTGTTTTGCCTTTTCCATTTTGAATGCACTAGAGCAGGGAATCATAAGTGAAGAGAAACTGGACTCCTTCAATGTACCACAATACTTTCCCTCTCCACAAGAAATGGAAGCAGCTGTTAAACGAAATGGGTGTTTCAGCATAGAAAGAATAGAGTGCCTCCACGATGAAAAGAAGCAAGCCAATCCAAAGGAAGCAAGAGTATTTTCCTCCCACATGAGAGCTGGGCTAGAGTTTCTGCTGTCGGAGCATTTTGGACATGAAATCATGGATGAACTGTTCGACTTATTCACTAAAAAAATTGAAGAATGTGAAGTCTTTGATATGGGGGTCGCCTTTAAATTGCTTGTGGTCCTTAAACGCAAGTAATCCACTATTTATTAATAATTAGTAGAAGATCAGGTGGAAAATCTTGACGGACACGTTCTTCAAGATAAGACTAGTCTGATCATATATCAATGTCTATCGTGTTCCCGGGTTTCAACTCTTACTTAATGATTTGGATTGGGACGCGAGATATTAGATTAATAGAATAAAAAGAGTGCTAGACTGGAATCTCAATCCCCTATAAATATTATAAATGTATTTCATTGTGTTATATGTTTGAAGAATTTAAATTTAGATCTCTTTGTTTTCCTCACGATATGCGTGAATTGGTTTGTTCCTTAGGAACCAAATCCATGTAAGAATTGTGTTCCATTGCTGGATCCAAATAGCCTATGTTATCATCCCCACTAAAAACTTTCTTCCCTTGAATATGCTTCTTAAGAATTCCAAATGATTCTAGCGCAAACTCTATTTCCCTATTTTCCCCTCCCTCTTTCCAGCAAGCCATAACTGAACCCATGCCAGTGTACCATGGGCGGGCTTGAGGTTTGAGAATGTTTGAAATCTGCCACACTAATTTGGTGGTGAGTGTGCTTGTATTTATATACATCTAATATGTGACGTATTACATGAGAAATATGTGACGTATTACATGAGAAAGGGAGGTAACGTTATTACATAAGTGTGAGCAAGAGAAAGGGAAGGAATTAGATATGATTGTGCTATGATTAAGGCTGATGATCTTCAACACCCGTCGCAAGCTGAACATCGGGTTGGGACCGATGTGGAGCTTGGATCGGAAAAATTGAAAGAGAGCTTTAAGCATACTTTTGGTGAAGATATCAGCAACTTGTAAGTGAGAAGGAACAAATTGTGTGCGAAGCTTGTCGGCAAGAACAAGTTCACGAAGGAAATGATAATCTAACTCAACATGCTTGGCCCTCTTATGAGAAACAGGGTTGGAGCTTAAGAAAATGGCACTTTTGTTGTCACATAAAAAAAGAGGCCGCTGTGGAAGAAAAACCTTCAGATCACAATGAAGATGTGTGAGCCAAAGCAATTTTGCGGCAGTGAGAGCAAGTGCACAATATTCAGATTCACAACTTGAACGAGACATGGTAGGTTGCTTTTTATCCAGGAAACCAAATTGTTACCAAGATAAATGAATAACCAGAGGTTGAGTGATGAGTGTCAGGACATCCGGCCCAGTCAACATTAGAATAAGCAACTAAAGTAGTAGGGGTGGCAGAGGGGCGGAAGGTGAGACCAAAATGCAGAGTTCCTTTGACATTACAAAGAATGCGTTTTACTATAAGAAAGTGGTCATTAGTTGGAGAATGTAAAAACTGACTGATAGAGTTGACAGCATGAGCAATGTTAGAATACGTGATGGTCAAATATTGAAGGGCCCAACAAGAGATTGATAAAGAGTAGGATCTGAAAACATAGAACCATCAGAAGATAGGTGTTGAGAAACAATCATGGGGGTATGAACAAGCTTGCTATCAAGTAACTAAGCACAAGTGAGAATGTCATGATCATATTTTAGTTGACTAATAAAGAGACCATTAGTTGTGGAAGTAACTCAGAGAACCCAAATCCTTAGTAGCGAATTTAGAATGAAGCTTACAAGTAAAACTATGAAGAAGAGAGGAGTTGTTCCCTGTAATGATGATGTCATCAACATAAAGAAGCAAATAAATAACGTCAGATTTCCTGTGAAAGACAAAAAGTGATGTGTCGACACGACTGCAATAAAAGCTGAGCTAAGTGAGGAAAGAGCTGAAACGCTGAAACCAAGCACGAGGTGCTTGTTTAAGTCCATAAAGAGCTTTTTTCAATTGACAAACATGATTAGGGAAGCGAGGATCAATGTACCCAGGAGGTTGTTCCATGTAGACCTGTTCAGTGGGGTGACCATTGAGGAATGCATTCTTGACATCAAGTTGGTAAATAAGCCATTTGTTTGTCACGGCTAGAGATAGAACAACACGGACAGTGGTAGCCTTTATAACCGAGTTAAAAGTGTTGGTGTAGTCAAGACCAGGTATTTATATATAGCCTTTAGCAACAAGGCAAGCTTTAAGACGATTGATGGAACCATTAGGCAAATATTTGGTCTGAAATACCCATTTAAAACCCACAATGTTGGTGTTGGCTGGTCGAGGGACCAAATTCCAAGTGTAATTATTTTGCAAAGCCTGAACTTCTTCATCCATAGCGGCGAGCCAAGAAGGATTTTTGGCAGCAGATTTGAATCCTTTTGGTTCAACAGATGCCAAAAGAGCTGAGAGAAGACCAGAGGATTCCAGAAAAACAAGATTGGTTGGGTGTCGAGTTTTAAAAATTCCAGCTTTGGCTCGTGTGAGCATAAGATGAGAACTCATCTGAGAGACAACAACTGGAAGAGGAGGAGTCGGTTCAATGGGTGCAAGGGAAGTCAAACTGGGGTTTGAGTACTGCGGAGAAGAACCTGCAATAGAATTGTCCATCTGCATAGGCTCATTCACGGGATCAGTACAAAAAATACACTAGTTAGGGCCGAACTGTGTAATATACAGGGAATGTGATGTTGGGGAAAAAGTAGGCATATTTGTATATGGAGGGGTTGATTCCAAAAAGTTGGAAAATTGGAGGGAAGACATAGGTTGAGCCTGAGAGGTATCTAGAGAGGAAAAGTAATTTTCATCAAATTAAGCATGTCGAGTGATATATATTCTAGATGTAGAAGGGTCAAGACAATGGAACCCTTTATAAGAAGTGTTGTAGCCTATAAAAATGCAAGGAATACTCTGAGGGAAAAAATTATTTGGCATATAATCACATAAACATGGATATACACGACAACCGAAAGGATGAAAATTCTCATAATTGGAAGGAGAACCATATTGAAGTTCAAAGGGGGACTTACCTTCAAGAAGCTGTGCAGGCAATCAGTTGATGATGTAGGCTGCAGTGCTAAAGGCATCAACCCAGAAACGAGGAGAAGTGTGAGAATGGAAAAGAAAAATTAAACTATTTTTAGTCACATGATGATGTTTTCTTTCAGTGCGACCATTTTGGGCAGGAGTATATGGGCACGATAGCTGATGATGGATACTTGAGGTGCGAAGGTGAGTTTTAAAGCAATTGCTTGTAAATTCTACACCACTGTCACTTTGGAAAATTTTGATGTGAGAAGAATATTGATTTTCAACAAATTTTTGAAATTGAATAAAGATATTATAGAAGTTGGATTTCAATTTCAAAGGATAAAGCTAAGTAAAGTGAGAATAATTATCAATAAACAGAGCATAATATTTATGGCCCAAATTAGATTTTACAGGTGAAGGATCTCATATGTCACAGTGAATTAGATCTAATATATTTGATGACTTGTATTTATTACAAGTATAAGGCAAGCGATGATTTTTTGTAAATTGATATATGTCATATAATTTGAGATGGCAATAAAGAGGTGAGATGAAGTTGTCCTTTTTTATTTAATAAAGCAAGAATAAAATGATTCACATGCCATAAATCATATGGAGCATGAAAAAATTTATTTTTAAGGATAAAAATAAATGCAGAATTGCCGCGCTTTAGCATATACAAGCCTCCATCAAATCTACCAGTTGCAACTACTTTTCCCGTTAGGCAATTCTGAATAGTGAAAAAATTATTAGCAAAGGTAACTGATAAAGGAAAATCATTTGTGAGTTTGCTCATAGACAAAAGATTTTTAGTAAGGTGAGGACAACCAAAACATCTAATAATTTGAGATATGGGGAATGGGAAATATTGCCTGTGTGCGTAATGGGTAGAGACGCACAATTCCCTACAATTACATGTTCCTTACCCGTGTAAGCTGTGGACTGCTCCAATGTGGAACTATCTGGAGTCATGTGAGCCGAAGCCCCTGTATCCAAAAGCCAATCAGACTCAGCAAGGTATGCTGTGGGTTCATGCCGATCATAGCACTGCTTACAACGATCAACATAATGTCCCTCCAGTCGGCAGATCTGGCAGCGTGGTGGACGGTGACCTTGGTTGGTGTGAGTACGGCTCTATCTAGAATAAGAAGAGTTGTTGCTGGGCCCGTATCCACCACCACGATTGTGGTGAAAGGAGCTGCTTCCACGATGAGAAGAACTTCTGTTGGCAGTGAATGCTGCAACTGGAGGCGCTAAAGTCTCCAGAGATTTTTGAAAAATTTCAAAACTCTCAGCTTTAGAGACGAGATCAGAGAAACAGGGGAGAAGAGTTTATGCCATATGGGCAGTTGAGAAAGTGGAGAAATCTGGCCCGAGACCACGAAGAAACCAGTGAACTTTGTCGGTTTCATCAACTGGGTGACCGATTGCATGAAGCTGATCGCATAAAACCTTGAATGCACGGGCATAGACAGTAACTGGACGGGTGCCGCGCTTCATCAATTGAAGGTCATCTTTGAGACGAATCTCACGAGCCTTGGAGCGGTGGCTGAAGGTGCTTTCCAATGCTGTCCAGACCTCACGGGATGTGGAGAGGCCGACAGCTTCAGCCATGGCTTCCTCTGTGAGAGAGGAGAGGAGAAGGCTGAGAAGACGCTGGTCAGTTGCTTTCCATGCTAGGTGACTGCTATTTGGTGTCTGAGAGGTGGGAGGATCAAATGGTGATGGCGGCACAAGGGTGCCATCCACATGACCCAGCAAACTTTGGCTGTCCAGAAGAGGAAGAAGCTGATTCTTCCATAGAAGATAATTGGAGGAGGAGAGCTTGATTGTAACCATGTGAATTAATGTGTTGAAAGGAAGAAGGGTGGGAGAAGAATCAGATGAGTTGGAGGCTATTAGGATCGTGGGATGTTAATCCAATAAAAGCTCTGATACCATGAGAATGTTAAGAATGTTTGAAATCTGCCACACCAATTTGATGGTGAGTGTGCTTGTATTTATACATATAATATGTAACGTATTACATGAGAAATATGTAACGTATTACATGAGAAAGGAAGGTAACGTTATTATATAAGTGTGAGCAAGAGAAAGGGAAGGAATTAGATATGATTGTGCTGTGATTAAGGCTAATGATCTTCAACAAGGTTAACCACTTGGCGCTGTGATGATGAGGTTGATCTGGCCGGAGTGGCTAGTGCATGGTGGTGCAAGAAGCATGCAGTGGAGGCCATGTCTCTTTGCTTCACTACCTTAAAGCCTTCAACTAGAAAAGGTCGATTGTTTCGTGTATAATAAACTATCAAGCTCTGTTTGCTGGGCTTTGTGGTGCCTAGAAATCGGGTTTTGATGTTTGTGTCTGTGATATGTGAAGCGAATCGGATGGTTTTGCATACTTGATGACGAGAAAGAGATCAGATTTTTGATGCGGGATAAGGTTGTAATGCCTGTGAGTGGTGCCACCTGGAATCAACACTCCAAATCTTCTCTCTGCTCTCGCATTGGGGCCCATCGATCACTCATAGGAATAGAGATAGGTGCATAAAATGCACTTATGATTTGTTCTCCTTCCCTCACAAGTAGCTAGCACATGTAGGATAATGAGCAAAACTAGAAGAATGCTTAGTGAATCCGAAGATATGGTATTCGTGGTACAAGGATAAGAATATATACTTTCCTGTATAAACAAATTACTTGATAACATATTAACATAATTTTTTATTTTGTTTTTGATATCAATACTTTAAAATTATTAAAAATACTAAAAAAATATCAATTTAATAATTTTCAAAACAAACACACTTTTAAAAAATATTAAAAAACAGAAGTTATCATAATCCTAAATAATTACAATATTTAGCATATATATATATATATATAGAGAGAGAGAGAGAGAGAGAGAGAGATGGTTTCCTTTCTTCTTTTATAGAAAAATTAAAAATAAATATAGAACCATTTTGGTTAAATAAATATAATAGCTAGGGATGAGCTTGTTTCCTTTAAGTTACAAGTTTTGGACCGGTAAGAGCCTGGGTTAAAAAAAAAAAAAGAAGAAGACATTCAGGGCAGAATATAAATACGTACGAGGTTTAATTTTTTTTTTTTAAATGTTATTCCCATATATCTTTTAAAAAAATGAAAATCAATAAAGTAAAACCAATAAAAAAATAAATCAATTGAATATAGCTATATAAAAAAATAATATAAAAAATATAAAATATAAAACACTTATTTATTTCATTCTAATATAATTAACTTTTTCTCATTAAAATATATATAGTAAAAAAAACAATATTTATACCATTCAAAATATTATTTTATGAATTTAATTCTTTAAAATAATATTTTTTATTGAAGATGCTATAATAGAAGAGAATTCCATCTAGTCTCTTCGCAGTTAAAGGTACGTGGAAGAAGTTGCTTCGGTTCCTCTCCTTCAATTAATTACTAGCAATTCTATTAAACCACTTGACAGATGAGAGGCACACGCATAAGCAATTCTATTAAACCACTTGACAGATGCGTGCACGATGTATTACAACCAAATTTAAGGAGAACAATGAAAAGAAAAATTAACAGCACATATTGAAGCTTTAGTTCTTCTCCTTCCTGCCAATTGCATGCAGCATGTTAATGCTTGTTTGAACGCTTCAAGCCTACAATTTTATGGAAGTAGTTCAAGAGCGCATCTCTTGGTGGAAGACGTTCTTTGATGAGTGGGATTTCAGTGAAGTTCTGAGCCCATTCAAGAAGAGATGGGAACTTCTCAGCATCAACCAGTTTCATGCCTCCAACTTCTTCTATAATATCAAGACAGAGGGGAATCCAGCCCATTGCTAGATCTAAATAACCTATCTTATCATCTCCACTGAAGAATTTCTTCCCTTGAATCAGCTTCTCAAGAAACGCTAATGATTCTTGTGCAGACTCTATGGCCTTCTCCTTTTCTTCTCCCTCTTTATAGGCAGCCGTAAATGTTTCCATCAGACACTGTCCTTGCAATAATAGCAGCCGTAAATGTTTCCATCAGACACTGCCCTTGCAATAATAGAAGAAGAAGAAAAAAACACAAGACATGAAACTTCTTTTGCAGGCAAAATTTCCAAGATAAAGATACAAATGGTGTGGATATGAGTAGGATATCTATTCAATCCCCCTTTAATTCTGTGAGAAAAATTAAAAATTAAAAATCTAAATTCATGTCATATGTAATGAATGTAGGAAACAAACTATAAAATAAACGGATGATCTTAGCTCATGCCATTATATACACATACCTTCTCGTCAGTAAATTTAGCCCAAAAATGAGCCATGGTTCTCTCATACGAATCTTGAGGCAGCAAGTTATTATCATTCCATGTCTCATCGATGTATTGAAGGATGATGAGTGACTCAGGAATTGGTTTGTCGTCATGGACAAGAACGGGGACCTTCTTGTGAACTGGGTTGTGCTCAAGAAGAAGGGGACTTTTATTGAATACATCATCTTCAACGTACTCGTATTGCACTCCTTTCAGCTTCAAAGCCCATTCAACCCTTGTGCAGAACAGGCTTGTATAAGATCCAATCAGTTTCACCGCTCCTGTCATAATTAATATCTTACAAAAGCTTTGTCTAAACTCGAGATAGAGCTAAAGGATGGATTCTTGAAGCGTAGGATGTAACAGTGGAGGTATTTATAGAGATGGGTTCTGCTTTTTTCGCATAATGAAAATCAAGACAGCCATTTTGGTTGAAAAGTTTGGATGGGCTTTGTTTCCCAGAACGCACGAGCTTTGACTAGGACTAAACCAAGATGGTGAAGACAGCAATATTGTTCAATGCAGTGCTGGTCCATGTTTGGCAGAGAAGAAATTTCAACATGTAATTGTATAAAAAGGCTGCATTTGATACAGATTGTACATTAACATTACCACCAACCACTTATATATTATTCACTTAGAATCGAATCTTATTCATTTATTATTTTATTCAATGATGTTTTAGAAAATTGTAATTGTTTTTTTTTTAATGGAAGCTTTGGGTTGATTTTGGATTTTTATTCATTATTATAGTTTGTGTTTACATATCAATCCTCATTTTTCATAATAATTTAGTTTTAAGTGATAATATTTTAGTTGCTTCATATTTTGGCCCATGAAAACTGTTGTCATTGGCATCATGAGTTCAAAATGCCCAGGAGACTTGATTTATGGTGCTGATGGGTAAGTCTAGAGATGGTTAAAAGAAAAAATGTAGATTTTTTACTCCTAGATTTTTCAACATGTTTATGATTACACTACAATATTTGTATTAGCTTATTTCTTGTAGAAAAAAACAGCTATAAATTTATTAAGATAAAAAAAAAAACAGAAAGAGAAATGTAATACATGCAACCTAACTATAAAACTAAACATAGTATTTTCTTTAGTCCAAGCCATATGATTGATTGGTTGACAATGTGTACTTAGCCTAAACATAAAATTATTCAAACATTTCTAGGACAATTCTTGGAAAAATTTCTATTTACATTCCTTAGATAACATTTGATTATTATAAAGTAGAAGAAATACAGATAATAAAAATAAAAACTCCTTTGATTGACAAAAATAAAGATAAAGATATAAAAATAAATTTATGAATGAAATAATCTTGGAGTAAATTTTATACTTCTAAAATAGAAGGAACAAATAGAACATATCTCTAGAAATAATATTTTTTATTTTTTATTTCTATAATAATTACTTGTAATATCTATTGTCATAACCATAACCCAAGTTTTGAACCCTTTCCAAAACAATTTCTAGAAATTAAAAAAAAAAAGAGACATGTTTCCATCCATTCGCATCCTCATTTTACCCTTTTCTTTTGATGTCTTATTGAAAAAAATAAATCAAATAAATATATTTTGATGCATTTGCACTCATTTTGTAATTATCAACATCTTTTTTAAAAATTAAATATAAGCTCTCGATGCCTTTGAATTAGTAACTCGTCCATTTCACAATTCTTGATTTTTTTTTTTGAAATGATGTTAATATTATATGTTATTTCTTAGTGAGAAAATTAAAAAATCAAAATAGAGAGTAAAATGGACAAGTAGGCTACAATGCGAAAACAAGAAAAAAAAATCAAAATAAAATGAAGTTACTTAAAGACTAAGCAATTGAAAAGGAAACTGATAATTTATAGACTATAAATATATGTGAATCGTAGAGGGAAAAGCAAACCTTAGCCACCATAAAAATAAAAATAAAAAGGGAATGAAAAAGAGAAGAAAGCATCTTGAAATAAATAAAAAAAATAAGAGTAGAACAATAGTCATCTTCTCCTATTTTTTCTCCCACAAAACCCCTAACTTCATCTCTCTTTAAAATAAAAACTTTTCTTCTTGATTTCTCTCTCCTCTGACCTCCATTTTTTATGGTATCACCATCATTCTCTTTATTTATATACCCTTTACAAAAACCCTCTATCAATTAAAGCCAATAACCCCTTCGTCATCATAGATCAATGAAAAAAAATAGTTACTAAAACTTCATTTTGATTTCTCTTACTTTTGACCTCTAGTTTTAAGGAGACCATCTCCATTTTTCTTCATTTAATGAGTACGAAACAACTATATAAGTCATGTAACCCAATCCATCGATCCTTGTGTGAGCAAATTTGAGAGATAAGAAAAAAGAAAAAATAAAAAGAGAATCTAAACCCCCAACCAGAATTTTTATTATTAATGAAAATTCAAAATAAAAAGAGAATCTAAACCCCCAACTAGAATTTTTATTATTAACAAATTTTCTTTAAGAATAAAATGGGCTAGTTAGAAAATAAAATAAGGAGACATTGAATGGATTGAGATGACTTTGAATGTTTAAAAAAAATGAAAAATGACCAAAAAATAAATAAAAAATGTAGAAACATAAATAAAAATTAAATGAAAGTCATGCATGAGGAAAGAATGGTAATGATATACAATTTAATGAAATTATAAATGGCCCATCTTAAATTCAAAATAAACATGTAGAATCTAGAAAATATTAGCTAAAAAACATAAAAAAGATATAAAGAAGGGATATAGTGGAATTAACAAAATTCTTATATATGTGTGTGTGTGAGAGAGAGAGAGAGAGATAGGAAAAAAGAGGGAATGAAAGTTCTTCATTTTCTTAAGCTTAATTTTTGTAAAACCTAGGTAAAACTAAAGATTAATAGGGGAAAGTGTGATATTTTACTAGTATAAATACTTAATCACTTGAAATTAAAAAGATTCAGCGAGGGGAAAGTAATTAATTAGAGAGACAAAGCTTGGAGCAATTTTAACTAGTTAGCTTTCAAAGTGCATATTATTACATACTAAAGTGTTTTAATTTTATTTAAATAAGTTATCAAGAAGTTTAATTGTTTTTTTTATTGAATTCTTAATTCTTGAATTTAGGGTTTTTGTTAGAGAATTTAAGGTTTTGTGAAATTGTTGTAGGGTGATGTTGTTAGGGTAGAAAAATATTGAAATAACTTAAAATCATGAGTAATTAAAGAAACAAACTTGAAAATTTAGGTGATTAGAGCTAACCAAATTTAAAAGAATTGGATAAATGATTTTAAACTTGTAGAAATTGTCTATTTTGGTGAGAATTGATGCAAAAATGGTGATCTAAGATGAATATAATAATTATATATTGTAGTGGTAGAAATTTCAAAGTATTTTGGGTAAGAAATTTGTAAGATGTTTTGATTTATGAAAAGTGGAGGTAATATTGATAAGATGATTTGGGATGGAAATCGAAAGAAATGAATTAGAAAATATTAAGATTTGTAGGGTTGGTCAAATGAAGAAAGTTAGGAAGTTTAGATAGTTAATATATAATTTTGTGATATTGTAACTAAATAATAAAAAGAAAATATAGGGAGAAATTAGATAATTATATATTTTGTGAAATTAAGTTAATAAATTTGTATGAGAAATAATAGAAGTTATAGTTATGAAAAATAAAAATATATGGAATGTACTACGATGGAAATTGTTATATTGAAACTTAGTTATGGTTTTTGAGTTTGTAAAAATAAATAGTAATGAATTTATTTTATTTTTAGAAGAAATATCTCAACAACTAGACCAAAGAACAGATTAAGTATTGAAACATCATTTACAAAACATGTAGACATCTTATACTTTGATATATTTAAATTATTTCTTTTAAATTATGTTAATTATAATTTCTTTGGAAACACAATTCATGAATAACATATAAAAAATAATAAAGTGAAAGAAAATAAATAATTGTGAACTTGATTATCTATCCAAGATAATTTGAAAGCAATGATATCAATGTGATATATTGATATTGGTATTTACTAGAATAAGAACTTGATTAACCATTGTCAAATATAAAGACACCAAAAATATAAAAAGAAAAATGTCGAACGAAACTTTATTAGCCTTATAGGTTATGAAGGCTAATAATACCAATAAGATTATATTGATATTAATAAATACATGGACTTAATTGACCATTCTAGAATTATGGAAGCTAATAAAGCATATGAGGTTATACTAGTGTCAACATTATTTTGAAATTTAATTAACTATTCATGAAGTGGAATCTAATGATATTAAAAAAATTGGTATCGATACATTTTTGATTAGTCACGATTAAGAAGATGACTAATAATATTGATTTGGAATCAATATCAGTATTGATTTGGTTGGCCTATATAATGAGTGATAAATGATATTAGGATGTCTGACATTAGGAATTAATTTTGTGTAGGAGATGTAATAAAAAAAATTTATTACATTAGATTATTGACATGTTATTATTGACATTTTTTTTTATTGAGGTTAAGTAACCTTGATATTATAAACTTTATTTTGTCTATGTTTTTTTTTAAAGTTCATCCTATTTGAAATATGAAAGATATATTTATATTGCTACAAATTAAATAGAACTTTCTCTAAATAGAAAACTAATGTATTTTAAATTAATGTTTTGTATGGAATATTTTGGGATGTTAATGCAAACTTATATGTATATATCTTTACTTTATATAATTTCATATAAATATTTGCTTGTGTCTAATTAAATATTGTTAAATTTAAGGAATTTAAATTTGTCTAGATACATAATTATTAACATCAAAATTTTAAATTCTATGTTTTATATCTTATTAAATACTTGAGAAATATTATGTTAATATACTTAAGAAGTTGTGTTCATAAAGTTCAAGGAGTAAAATAACACTTGACTTAATAAAAAAAAATCAACCAAAAAAACAACAATCCATCAGCTATGTATAAAATTATCACGTTTTTCCTTTTGTTTAGGTGTTCCTTTATTTTACTCTTTAAAAAAAAAAAGCTTTGACAAAAATTTGTCAATTCTATTTAAATTAATTTATTAAAATTAAGGAAATGATAGTATTTTTGATATTTTCTTTGTTTGGATATCATGCAACGGAATAAAGCCCCTGTTTGTTTCTGCATTTTCTTTGTATTTTTGAAAAAAATTTAAATTTTTTTATTTTTTTATTAACTTTAAATTAATATGTTTTTAGTGTTTTCAAATCATTTTAATGTGCTGATATCAAAAATAATTTTTTTAAAATAAAAAAATATCATTAACATGTATTTAGGCACGAAAAACTATTTGAAAAGCAACCATAACCCTATTTCCAAACAAATTTTAAAAAAAGAACGAGAGGACTCCGCCATAAGGCTAGTGATAGATATGCCCTTTATCAACTTTCTAGACTTATCATGAAAATTTATTACATTTATTTAAATATATCAAACTGGTATAAAATATATGTTATTAAAATTAATAGGAAAAAAATTTCATTTATTTTATTTGATGTATAGATCAATTCTAGAAAGCCTTTAATACTATATAACAAACAAATATAAGTTTTTAACCATCTTTCCATCTAGATTGTGACTATGTAGGTTTAATATCTTAAATATTGATAAAATAAAATGTAGATAACTCTAATAAATTGATTAGTGATTTAATTAAAGCAAGTAAAATCTTATGTGATTAATTTCTAGGTATTTTAAAAAATTCAAATTATTTTTAATATAATAATTGATTAGTTGTTTTTTAAAATGCTTTTTTCAATATATTTTAATATAATTTTTTTTATATTTTTTAAAATTTATTTTTATTATATTACATTAAAAATATTTTAAAATATCAAAAAATAATAATTTAAAATAAATTAATTTTTTTTAAAAAAACACGGATTGGAGTTCACTCAAGAATGCCATACCCTGTGTGTGTCTATATATATATATATATATATAGTCGACTTATTTTGATTTTCTGTGAAGTTTTTTCTTGCCTTCAGTTTTGTGATAGAGCTACCTTATAAGATATAGCACACAACCAAACTACAGAAGCGGATTGGGTTATGGCGGTGGGTTTGCGGTGATAAGGGGGTTGAGGAGTGGTCGGAAGCGCGGTTGTCATTTTTGTTTAACAATGCTTGTTCCTCTCTTCAACCTCGCTCCTAATTTGACAGTTTCAAGACTCTGCTTAGGTTTTTCTTTGCCTCATTTGAGTTGAATTCCAACAACAAATTGTACCTAAAACTAACTCTTTATACATATATGTGTACTCCAGGAACAATGACTTTCGGTGAACAGAACTCGCTGCCTCAATCCTTTGGCCTTCTTGACGAAGCCTTCAATGCCGGCATCAACTTCTTCGACTCTGCTGAAATGTTTAATTCCTCCCTTTTAGCTTGTTCTTTCAAATTCCATTTTATCTACCTTCATTTCTCTCACATTTTCAGTTCTTAGGTATCCGGTACCTCAACGTGCTGAGACTCAGGGAAGGAGCGAAGAGTACCTTGGCCATTGGATTAAACGAAGGAAAATTCCGAGGGATCGCATTGTCTTAGCAACAAAGGTTGCTGGACCTTCAGGCCAAATGACTTGGATTCGAGGCGGGCCCAAGTGTCTGGACTCTAGGAATATCACTGACGCCATTGACAGTAGGTTTGTTGGTTCTAAATTTTAACTATGTGTCAAAATCAAAATGTTTTATTATCTGTAATTGTATTTCTATTATGCTCAGATTGACTAAATAATTTTTTTATTGATGCAGCTTGAAGAGAATGCAGGTTGACTACATTGATCTTTACCAAATTCATTGGCCTGATCGGTTTGTTTGTAGATCCTTATTTTTTGTTGATATATTACCAGTAGACTTAATTTTTAACAGTTGGAGGAAAAGCTCTTATGGTTGCTTAATTAAATATTTGCATTTGTCTAGCTTCGACCCAGCTCTTTGTTATTCTGTTCAAGTAATTTATGGTTTTTTAATTTTGTAGCTATGTTCCGATGTTTGGAGAAACTGAGTATGATCCCACCCGTCAGTTCTGTTCGGTTGGTATAGAGGAACAACTCGATGCTCTAGGCAGAGCTGTTGCTGCAGGGAAAGTAAATGATAGAATGTTATGCATGAATACCCACTCTCTTGCAAACATGACACCCATTAATATAAATGTGTCTGTATGTAGATCAGATACATTGGAGTCAGTAATGAAACACCATATGGTGTAATGAAGTTCAGTCAAGTTGCTGACAGGGTTGCGCATTATCCGAAAATAGTATCTGTGCAGGTTGTATCATTTGTTCCTCTTTAGTGAAGTGATGCTTGTTGTTTGTCTTGTTGTTGTTCCACCTTCTCTCCGTGCTCTTGCCTAGGCTAATGTTCAACTCATTGTCTCAATGATAGAACTCCTACAACTTGCTCTGCCGAACTTTTGATGCTGGAATAGCTGAGTGCTCTCACCATGAAGGGTATGTTGTGTTCCACCTGTCATTGTATGCTAAGGGTAGAAGTTGATTTGTGGCATGTATCCACTTTTGTGCAACTTTTTACAATGAGTTAGTGGATTGAGCAAACAGACTTTTGATCTGAAAACTTTAATTTGAGCTTATGACTCTGTAAAGGCTCTGCTGCCATGTTGGGGAGGGGGTTGGTTCCTCGTATCAGTGTACCACCACCTTGGCCTGCTACAAGGTTTCCCTTGAATGCAAGCCAGCTTCGCCACTTCCAGTTTACATATCATATGGGTTCTAAATCTATTGGATTTTGTTACTGAAAGTGGTTTATTTTAGCTATGTCTTTAACTTAATGATTAATTACTCTTTTGCATCTTTGAAACTTTTTAGGATCAGTTTATTGGCATACAGTCCCCTGGCAATGGGCATACTTTCTGGGAAGTATTTTGCAGCTGATGGGGGTCCAGTAGATGCGCGATTAAATGTTTTTAAAGGTTGTTCACTGTTTTTTTATGCTTTATTATTTCACAACTCTCCATAAATTAGATTGAACTCCCTTGACCATATTTTTTTCCCATGAATGATGCTGTCTTTGGTTTTCAGGAATGTATTCAGAAGGGGAGTCAAGGTACAACCTCTCCAATAACATCATAAAAGCTGCTGCCTTAGTAAGATGACTTCTTACAGTTTTGAACTTCAATTTGTGTGCTTTAGGATCACAAGAATAGGGGGAAAGAAAGTCCTTCCTAACAGACTCTCTCCATCTGATGCTGTTTTCAGGAATATCTTGCCATTGCAAAAAAAAATGGTCTTCATCCTGTATCTCTTGCTATTGGTATGATCTCTCTCTTTCTCTCAATGCTGGTGCCTTTCCAGTTGTGTGTATGATTAATTTCCTCTCATGCTGGTAAAATCTTAAAGTTGTACTGCGAAGATATGAAGTACTAAACAAATTGCAACATTAGTTTTTTCTGAAAGTTTTGAACTTACCAGTGGACTGAATTTGGAATTTTGTTGCTTCCAAATCAAATCTGCATATGTACATCTTTAATATGGAAAATGTTATATCCCCTTATAGTTATAGTGGTTCCTGAGCCATTTCCATTGTTTTTAATTTACAATTTTATTTTTATTTGTTCTGCAGCCTTTGTTTTGAAACACCCTCTTGTTGCAAGCGCGGTATTTGGAGCCACCAAATCATGGCAGCTCCATGAGGTTCTTAAAGCATGTATGGTTGAGCTTACACCTGAAATAATTGCAGAAATCAACAACATTCATGCAAGGATCCCTAATCCATGCCCCTGAATGATTTTGTTATTTATACCGTTAGACTCTTAGGATCTGTACTGGATAGATGTTTTGTTTTCCTTTTGGTCGGTAAAGTATCTACTTGTCATCTTTACCCAATTAGCGTTGCAAAATGCTAATCTGAGAGAGCACGAGATGTGGGTGGAAATCATGGTACTAAAGGTTGATCAGTAAATCCATTCGGAACCCAAAATGATTTTCTTTTTTTCTTGGAAGCAGAAAATCTTCTTCTCGTCTGTGTGATGAAAGATCTTTTTAATTGTAAAATAAATCATGATTGATGGATATTTAGGCCGAACAACAATGAAACCATGATGTTTCATTATGGAAGCATGTGTTGATACAATGTAAAAAGCTCACTTCATTTTGGACCATGCGTGTTTATATTTGTTCATAGTACTCAACACGCCCATGACATAGACAAATTCATGAAATCATCAAAACTTATGTTGAGAGTAAAGAGGAGTTTTCTTCTGAAACATTGGTGCTTGATGTTTTGAGTTGGATCAAAAAAGTCTGTCCCCCTTATGGAGTGCTACTTGTGATCAATCTTGCCCAGTCATGACCTCTCTGCATGTTATTCTTTTTCGATATTTTACAGTTTACAGTCAGATTTGTTTGATTTTCGGAGGGGTTGGGATTTGGTTTGTTGAATGTTAATAAATCAACACATATTCCATGTTTCTTACGACATAATAGAAGCATTGTAAACTCCACATGCGATTTCATATGTTTAAACCAAGTTTTGCTTTTGAATGTGAAGCGGGGAGTTTCTGCTCAGCTAATTTTTCACTTGTTGGTTCTGCTTGGCCAGCTCGCAAAATCCTTTTTGCTTCCGTCATAGGAAATGCTCCTACTGGTATGTATTTCCTTACGAATTTTCTTTTCTCACTCCACACAAAAGAAAGTGCATGCAATTATGCCAATGGTTGAATCGATGATTTAGCTTCCATCTCTTCGACTGAACCCCAAGGAGAACTTGATTATTTAACTTAAGCTGATGAAGGTTGTCATCATCCAATTTTTATCCCTCTTTGAAAAATAGGGTTTAAACATAAAAATTTTAAGGAACAATGAAACATTGAATTTTTTTAGCAGTCCAAGTCCAATTTTAGACAATACAAGGAAACGTTTGTAAATTTATTTCCTCTTTTTTGAGCTTGAGAAAAAGGGGAAAAAAAATATGAAGAGGACAAAACTTAAGAGAGATATTTCTTGATTTTAGGAGCAAGACTAAAAATCATAACCCTAGCATTATAAATAAGTTGTTGCCTATCCATTAAAAAAAAAAATGGGGCTTCAGTACAAAAAGCCTACCAAAACAAAAACTCACTGCACACATTAAACTTTCAAAGCTTGTTGCTCTCTCTCTCTCTCATCCACAAAATCAAAGATGCACCCTACCATGCAAGTGAGGTTCTGGCCTAGCGGTGGGAGGGGCTTGTCCCCTTTCTCCACACCTGAGTTCGAACCTCACCATGCATGCCTGTCACTTTCGCGGTGCCTTACCTACTCACTGGAAAAAAAAAAATGGGGCTTCAGTACAAAAAGCCTACCAAAACAAAAACTCACTGCACACATTAAACTTTCAAAGCTTGTTGCTCTCTCTCTCTCTCATCCACAAAATCAAAGATGCACCCTACCATGCAAGTGAGGTTCTGGCCTAGCGGTGGGAGGGGCTTGTCCCCTTTCTCCACACCTGAGTTCGAACCTCACCATGCATGCCTGTCACTTTCGCGGTGCCTTACCTACTCACTGGGGCTTGCAGGATGTTCAGTGGGCCGTGGGGATTAATCGTGGTGCGCGTAAGCTGGTCCGGACACCCCACATAAATCAAAAAAAAAAGAAAAAAGAAAAAAAGAAAAAAGATGCACCCTACCACCATCTTTGTCCTCTTCGTTGTACTCAACCTCTTGGAACACCCTAATTCGACCTCTGACTTGCTCCTATGCGGGTGCAGCAACCAAACATTTATTGTACTCTCATGTAAGGTTGTTATACTTTTTCTACTTGTAATTCATGCTATAATTACAGATTTGTACCCAACTTCTAATTGATACAATTAGACCACTCTTGAAATATGATACGAGATTAATTGATACAAAATTGAAAGTTTTACTCCAATTCTTGTTAATTTTGAGTTTGGATGATATCTCATCATGATCTAGAAAAGCAAATTTAATAAAATTTTATTTAGACTAGGATTAAACTGAAAAGGCAAGAACTTTATTGTTAAAAGTTATCTTCTGGTTAATATACTTTAGATTTAGGCTTTCTAATTTATTTATATTAGAGTAGATTCAAAGTATAAATAATTAATATGACATAAAATGTAACCTAGATTAATTTTGTGATATAGGTTTTATTTTTAATCATATTTTATGAAGGATTCTCACTTAATTGATTAATTTTGTCAAGATAAAATTAATTACATTCATATACTTAATTTATAGACGGATCAACTCACATAATGACTTGTAAATATAATTGATGTAAGTACATATGTGAAAAGATTTTTTTTGAATAGATTCATACTTATACACATAATAATAATAATAATAATTATAATGATAATAATAATAATAATTGTTTTTTTTCTTTTGTGTATGTAAATTTATTTCTTTATCTTTTCTTATTATGTTTTCCAATCATCAATCTCGTTGTTACCTTTGCTTACTAACTCTTTAATAATGGCACCAAAATTGCTTCACCGTTATATGCTATATTAACTTGTTTTAACTCACAAGAGTTTGAGTGTGTAATGTAGAAATTAACTCAGTAAGATCAATATCATATCCACAAAGAGCAGGATTTAGAAATTAAGTTAGGTAACAAAAAAAAGACTCATGAGAGATTAAATTAAAAATAACTTGGTTAAAAATGATTAATAATTTTTTTTTAAAAGGTTAATGAATGTAAATAGATATTAAATGATAAAGAAATAAAAACAAAGTGTTTGCTCCAAATAAATTTTAATGGTGATGTATTATTGATTACTTCTATAAATTTAAGATAACTTAACCTAACATCAATATTGATGATATTAAATCTAAGTATATTATAATGAAGTTTAAAGAAATAAATATGAATTCTTGCTTAAGAATGGACTAGTAGTTTCACATTATGTAAGACATTGAATCAAACAATTTCTTTACTAAAACCAAGATTTGTGCACTAAGATTTAAGATTATAATATTACCAAAATTATTTCTAAACTTTATTTACAATAATCAATCATTCATGAAAAAAAATGAAAAGATAAAACATTAAAGTTTATTTATACTTCAAAGAACTCACCTCAATCACAATCATTCTTGATTTAGGCTATATTTGTTTTCCGGAATTCACTTTCCTGGAAACCATTTTTTAAAATTTCTTGTATTTGTTTGCCATTAGAAAAGATGGTTAATAGAAAATATTTTTCAGTCAAAGAAAAATTTAGCTTGGTTTCCAAGAAAGTATTTTCCTGGAAAATTTGGGCGGAAAACACTTTTTAAAAGTTGTGAAAAATTTAGAAATGTCATATTATTTGTTGATTATATCAAATTTGGTTCTCAAACTTTTAATTGTCATATATATTTTATTTTGAATATTTATTTTTCAATTTCATCTCTTAAAATTTAATTTTTATATTAACTTTGGTACTCATTTTTATAATTGTTATTTGCTTTTTCCTTATAAATTTTTTTATTGAAATTTTTTATCTATCATATTTGGTTTTCATTATTTTGATTGTTATTTATTTTATTTGAAATAATTTATGAAATGTTAATTATTATTATTTTAATTTCTTCATCTTTCATTTTTTTATTTTTTTTTATTTGATCTCTATTATTTGGTTATTATTTATTTTATTTGAGATCATTTACAAAATTATAATTTTTTTCAATTTCATTCTCATTCAACTTTTTAATTTTTTGAGATTTATTTCTCATTATTTTAATAAACTTGAGAAAAATAAAGCATTAATAAGTTATTTTTCATCTTATTTTTCATGACATAACTAAATACTGTAAAATGTTTTTCAATTTATTTTCTATTATACTACTAAACATTAAAAAATAATTTATTTTTCCAAAATTCACTTTTCAAAAGCAAACTACTTTTTAGCTAACAAACAGGGCCTTATAACAAAGAAAGAGACTGGCCAACTATCATTATGTATATAAACACTTGAATAAAAGTGAAATAACTTGAATTAAAATTCAAATAAGAAGTTTTACAAACTAAATAATTAAATTCTACAAAAAAGAACACAATACAACTTTGGTATAACTTTTAACACAAATTTAACTCTAATTTTGGAGATGTCTATTAGGTACATATTTATATATAGTTTTGTTATCTTTGTATATCATTAAATACTACTCATTTAGACATCAGAGTCAAATATTGTAAGCAATATACCAAAGGTTGTTCTAGAAAGTAAACTTTGGCTAGCTTGGAGAAGATGTTGGTACATATTTTTCTTTTCTTGTTTTGACCTAAAATGATGTAATGTTATACCGTCTATCTTTCTATCCATGTGCTTGCTCTCTTTGATTAATTAACTACCTAGAATAAGTCAAGTGTTATTGTTGGTGGACTGATTATGGGTTGAGTTTGGGCTGATTTGTAGGCTATTTTTGGACATTAAACAAGGATAAAAATGTATCTATTACTTTAGCTAAAATTGGCATTGAAACCTTGAATGTTTGGTGGTTGAAGTTTACACACAATATGAAACAAGTTTAAGCTTGAAGTGCATCATATACTAGCATTTTTAAGGATTAGAATGCAACTGATATTTGGACAAAATTTAGAGCACTTTTTTTAACTAGAATTTGCTTCAATCTTCAACTAAATTATTATGCAAAACCCAAATAAAATATATATATATATATATATATATATGTAAAATATGAGGATTAATGACACTTTTAATGCAAATCACCCATCAATTTATTTCATCCTTACAATAGTTTAAAGGTTTTTAAGTGAGGGGAAAGGGAAAAAAAATCTAAAGAGAAAAAAATAAAACAAGAAATATTTGAAGATGAAAAAAAATTAAACAGGAATATATTCCTTGATTTTGGGAGTAAGCCTAAAAATTAGAACTCTAAAACTCTAAATAAGTTTCCTATAAATTAAAAAAAAAGGCAACCTACCAAAAAAACTCTTTCCATATTCCTAAAACTTCCATAACCCACTGTTTTTTTCTCTTTCTCTCTTCCACCAAAGCAAACATGCACTAACCAGCATCGTTTACTCGTTCTCTGTTTTCGCCAATATAAGCTCATAGCTAAAATTTTCTAAAAATATAAAAACTTAAACTTGAAAATAAAATGGGTTAAATTAAGATTTAGGATGTAAACTCCTAGATAAAAATCTACAATATTAATAGAAGAAATATTAGGCTAAATGAAGAAAGTGATAATTAAATTATATGAATGATGATAGTCCTGAGAGTTTTAAGTAAAATGTTATGTATGGGTGATTAAAAATTAAAATATGAAAAATAAAAGGAAAATAAAAAAATAAAAACATGAATAAAAATTTAGTATAAATGATCTATACAGAATCGAAAGTACTAGTATGTAACTAAATTAAATGCAAAATAACTCAGGTAAAATTTATTATAAATAGGTGTCGGGATTAGGACTTTATCTGGAAAAACATAAAAAAAATACTATTGAGGGATATAATAGAAATTTGACCAATTGTTATATGCTTGTGTGTGTAAACTATGAAGAGAAAAGATAGAGAGGAAAAATAACTTGCTATCTTGCATGGGAAAGTGATAAAAATCCTTAGGAAAACATTAAAAAAATTAAGAGAAAATATTGGAAAAACATAAAATTAAGCATATCAAACACTAAGTTTGAGAGAAAAAGAAAGCAAGGGAGAGTAAAGAGAGACAAAGAGGAGGCAACAAAGTGAGAAGAAGAAGAATTGAAAATTTTGATTTGTGAGTGTTTGAAGCCCTAATTATTGCTTGGTAGGGTGTTCTAACACATTTGAATAGGTTCTTATAGATTAATGCTTTAAATTCATTGAGTTCTTATAAATTAGGATTTAGGGTTCATGGATAAAATTTGAGAAAATTGAAATTGTTTGTTAATGGATGTAATGAATGATTAGATAATTAGAGAAATTAAGAAATTTGTTCAAATTAAAGTAAAAATTATGGTGCCTTTAAATGTTAATGGCAGACTAAAAAAGGGAAGAAATGTGGATATGTTGTAAAGTAGTTAAATGTTGTAAATTGTATGTATTTAATATGTGCATTTGTAATGATGATAATTTGAAATGAAATGAGAATTCAAATGTTGGTTGGAAAGAAATTTGATTGTGTTTTGATATAACAACTTTGCTAACCTTGCTAATCTTTATGAAAGAATTGTGTTGATGATATGTTCATTAAATGTGATATAAGATGTACATTAAAGTATATTTAGATGAAAATAATTATGAGAGGATGATAATAAAAATACTAGTTATTCATGGTGAAAGTTTAGACATCTTATACTCATGAAAAGAAAGTTTTTTGGAGGAAATAACGAGGGAATAAAATATCAAAAATAATTTGGTGATTAAATAAAAAATTGTATGTTGAATTGAATTAATATTATTTTATAAGCAATTTGAGTCTAGGCATATTAAAATTATTGATAAGTTAATAATATGGTGAAATCTTGTTGATTTTGGAAAAGTTGAATTGTCTTAAGCAAGAGACAGGTGTCATGCATCTTATCATTTTTCTCTACCTAATATATTATAATAGTTATTTGTAAATGTAATGGTATATTGTATTTATAATTATGGTTTAAGATAGATGGAAATAATTTCCCAAGAATGGGACTAACACCTAGTAAAGGATAATAGAATTAGTTCCCTGGTTGGGGGCAATAGAATTAATTCCCCAATAATAAGACTAATGTTTAATAAAAAATAAATAAATTAATTTCTCAATAATGGTACTATTTCTCGGTAATTGAACTATTTTTCAGGTGTGGGTAAAAGAAACAAGGTACTTGATGAAGAAGTATTACTTGGAAAATAGGCTTGGAAATTTTGATATCTTGTTAAAGGCTATTACCATAAATGGATTGATCACTTTAGATCGATGATAACTAAGATAATAGATATTTATAATAACTTTGTTAATTTTGAATGAATGTGTAATGAAAATCATTTTTATATTGTAAATGAGTTTGATATCAAATAATAGTTGTTTTAAAATTTATGTTGCTTCAATTAGATTTTTTTTATGTAAACTTATGATACCTTATTAGTTCTTTATAAATATGTAATGAAAATCATTTTTATAATGAGTTTGGTAACAAATGATAATTGTTTTAAAGTTTATGTTGCTTTAATTAGATTTTTTTATGTAAACTTATGATACTTTATTATTTTTTTCTATTATATCAAAATATGATTGCATATGATTATGTTACTCTAATTTTATATTAAATGATTTTTTTTTGTGTGTGTATGTGTGCGCGTGTATAGTATGATGAATAAAATATTGAGAAATTAAGTTTAAGATAATAATTATAAATTGTACCTATAAAAAACAAAAAACTATTGTACTTTTCCTTTATATAATCCATGTTATAATTATATATTTGTATTCATATTCTAATCATTACAATTAGACCTCTCTTATAATATAATACGAGATTAATTGGTACAAAAAAGTTTTATTTCAATTCTCGGTAATTTTATGAGATTAATTGGTACAAAATTGAAAGTTTTATTTCAATTCTCGGTAATTTTAAGTTTAAATGATATTTAAAAAAATGAATTGAATAAAATTGTATTTAGGCATGGATTAAATTAAGAAGACATTAACTTTAATGTTAAAAGTGTCCAGACCTCCAAATATAATTAATTTAAGTAAATGTGTGGAAAGATTGGTTTTTTAGGATAGATTCATACTTATACAAAGGATAAAAAATTAATAATAACAATAATTGTTTCTTTCCATTTGTGTATGTATATTTATTTGTTAAACTTGTGTATGTATATTTATTTGTTAATCTTTTTTTATCTAGTTGATTCAATTTTACTAGGATCATAATTTGAAAGATTTCAATGTAAAAGAATTGTAAATATGAAATAAATTGAACACTTATCTGTTTTTTTTTCTTTAACATATAAATCTCTAGAAATCCCTCAACTCAAGTTTTAAAAATATATTAAAGGCTATAATTTCCAAGAATAAATTAAACGAATTTCTCATGAATTTAACCGAAATAGGCAAAAAAAACATTATATAAATACCTGTAGGGTGTAACCATATTCCTTACCCGATTTTTGGTAACCAGTATTGGACTTTTTCATTGATTTATGAAGCACCCGGTGACAAAGGTATCATGCCACTTGGAGTTCCGAAAACTATTCTTCTTCTTTCCAATATTAAACATATTTCTAGTCTTTGTATTAACAGTGCATTAACTATTATATTATATAAAAACCCATTAAAACTAGGTATCTTTTTCTATATGCATGTGTGTGTAACAAGTAACTTCAAATATTTTTCTTTTTAATTTATTATTATTATTATTATCAAGCTAGCCTAACCTTTCAAAACGGCAGATTTTATATTAGGGAGACATCCCATGTCATAAATTATTTAGCCAAACTCGGCATATATGTTAGCAAAAGCTGTTTCAATAATATTTTTTTACCCAAATTATGTTCCTACGAAGTATAGATCTCAAAACCTCCTCAATTTTTAATTCAGCATATATGTATTGCGTTTGTCTCCTTCCCTAGTGGCACAATATTTATTTAATAAGATTGACAATAATTTATTTATGCATATTAGCATATGAATATGATATGTTAACTACTTGGGATTTTACCTATTAAATTTTTGCACGTCTTAAAATATAGTATTATGGTTAGTTGTGGTGTACATTTCTATGTTAATGTATGGTATATAAAGGTTGATAAAGCATGAAGGGTGGTTGCATTATCACATTCACGGGTGACTATTTTATTTTTTATTTTTTTCATGAAGTCATTATCATTATTATTATAAAAAAACCTAGTTCAAATGTCAAAAAAAGGGAAAACAAATCTAAAAGAACACATTATCTACGGCACACATGTACCCCCTGGAAACAGACAAAAATATACTAATACAGTGAATTGACTCAGTTTGCTGCCGGCCAAAGACTGTGTTGTAATATCCTTATTGTGTGCGTTGCTTAATGACCTGTTCTCATGATTGAGCATTCATGTGTTTGGTGATGTGCTAACGACATATAACTGTGTTCAATTTTTTTATTTCAGTGACGATTTTCTTGTCTTTTCTTTTCTTTTTTACTGCTTCTTTGTCTGACTCGGTAAATCTCCAACCCATTCAGCTCGAAAACTCAGCTTTTCTGTTATTTTAAACTCAGATAAGAAGAAGAGAAACATCCTAGGCTACAAGGTCCATATATTTTACATATGTTGGGCGTGCATGCATAGCATTAAGATTTGCGCAATTACTTCAGCAAAATTCTCAAATCATTCAGCAATATGCATCAGTACCATTAGTAAACCAGGGCAGGTTACAGAACAATACAATATTTCAGCGATAATAAGAGAAATGTTCATGTTAATTAGAGTTAATTTTCATGGGAGGACATCATGATGTGTTAAGATTGTAGAAGTATTAGTTTTATTTGATAAAATTAAATATAAAATAATAAAAATTTATGCATGTTTCAAGACCAAAAAGCTTTCATTTGAAGAGGTGTTTTATAAAATAATATAAATTATATTATAAAATTTTATATAATAATTTAAATTATTGAGTTGAGATAATTTTTTAATATTAAAATTATAAACGTATTAGTGTTTTTTTTTTTACTGAAAATCTGACGTAATTTACTCTTATGTTTTTTTAGGTAACGTTGAAGTAGATTGTAGCACCAACACAGCAAGCAAGAAAAGTTAGCTGGCTTGAGGCAGACTAATTTATATTGATTGAAGGTTCAGTTGGTTCATATATACCATCCAAATTCAATAAAAAATGTTTTCAGTCTCTTCAAGAAATGAATTAAAACCAGCTAAACGATTCTATACGATCGATCGTGAAAGGAGATGTATGCCAGCACAGTCAACCACCATATTATATAATTTCATACATTTGGACAATCTTCCTATAATTTTATTTAAGAAATCATAAACCTCAACGTCCATAGCATTCAAAAGTTGCCATAACAATTCATTGTTTCATGAACTTATTTCGAGCTAGTTCTAGTAAAGAGTTTTTGTACGGATTTTGTTCACTTCGAGCAATAATGATATAGCATAGTTACATATGTGCAAAAAGGTGTTTTAGCAGTAGAAAATGATGTATGATAATTTACTTACCAGAAGCTTTAGCAAGCATGAGCGAAGGAGATTGGGGTATGGGGCGTTGGCTGCGTGCTTGCTCATTACGTTGAGTTTTTTCATCGTCTTTAACCCTTATTTGGGTCCTCTACCACTTTGTAAGTCGTCCATTGTTCTTGCACTTCAGCTATCAAATCTGAGATGGTGCCTATGTATCGATTTCTTTGAACGCTATTTTTCCCAACATCCGATGGTTTTGCAGTGAATTTCATGCTATCAACGGGGGATGATCAGAAACTATTTGCTGTAAATGACACAAGTAGCTCTTTGCAAATGGACAAAGGTAAGCTTTTTTTATCATGAATGCTTACACAGAAACGAGTTTAGTTGAATCAGTGATTGGCTATTATGCCCAAAAAAAAATGGTGATTATATCTAATTTAATTAGGTCTATTCGTTATTTATTTTGAGGATGCAGAAATTATTACAATCAATGATGCAAGCAGCTCTCAGGAGGCAGTAGCTAGGGGTGAGTTTAAAGATAAGAAAAGCTCAGCTAGTTAAGCATTAAGGACCCCTGATAGTTTATCTGGGTATATAATGAGGTGCAATGTCAAGGAAGTTTGTATGATTATCAAGCCTTGCTAACAAGATTTATTCCTGTATTTTGAAGATGCAGAAATGGTTAGAAATGATAAGAAATTGATCAATGATACTGACAGCTCCAGGCAAACAATCAATGGTAAGTCTTGATCAACTCTGAAACTTCAACACGTGATGATTAGCTCAAACTAGGTCAGTTATCGCTCTGTTGAATTGAAGAAATTACGTAAATTTTAACAAGTTATTTGGTGTTGGTTCTTAACGATGCAGAAATTGTGCTTAAAGATTCCCTGATAGTCAATGATACAAGCTCTCAGCAAATAGCTACTGGTGAGCTACACATAAGCAGAGTTAAAATTACCTTTTGACTTGATGACACTTCATAAATCCCTCACACACAGGCTCTTTTCAATTTTCCTAGATGCAGAGGCTGCAACAATGAATGAAAAGATCAAGCTGCGCTGCAATATCATGGGAAGATCAGAGTTCTGCGAGATAAAAGGGGACATCAGGATTGATGGAAATTCCTCCACTGCTTTCATTGTCTCATCTGAAACCGATACCTTGACAGCAGAAAACACCTCATGGAGTATTAGGCCTTATGCGCGAAAAGAAGCTCTAGGGGAGAAGGATTTTGCTAGGAAATGGTCAGTAAAACTTGTAACTGATCGCCCAGATATCCCTCGATGCACTCGTAATCACAGTGTTCCTGCAATCCTTTTCTCTGTTGGGGGATATTCAGGAAATTTTTTCCATGCCTTCACTGATATAATTGTCCCACTATACTCAACTGCAAAACCTTTTAATAGAGAAGTACAATTTCTCATTACCAACAGAAAATCTTCGTGGATTGCAAAGTTCAAAACATTATTGCAGGCACTGTCTAGATATGAGATCATAGACATCGATGACAGACATGATATGCATTGCTTCCAGAGCCTAACAATTGGCCTTAAAGGTCGAAACAACAAAGAGCTCAGCATCGATTCTTCCACCTCTCCATATTCTATGAAGGACTTTAGGCAGTTTTTAAGAAGTTCGTATTCCTTAAAGAAAATAACAGCAGTCAAAATCAGGGATGGCGATAAGAGAAAGCCTCTGCTTCTAATCATTTCAAGAAAGAGATCAAGAGCTTTCACAAATGTTGGTGAAATTGCTGAACTGGCAGAAACCTTGAGCTACCAAGTAGTTGTCGCAGAGCCTGGGCCAGATGTATCAGGATTTGCAAAAATCATCAACTCTTGTGATGTAGTGATGGGAGTTCATGGTGCTGGCCTAACCAACATTGTTTTCCTTCCTGAAAATGCAATCTTGATTCAAGTAGTTCCATTTGGAAGGGTAGAATGGGCATCAAGAGTCTCCTTTGAAGACCCTGCAAAGGACATGAACATAAGGTACTTGGACTACAAAATTCAGGTAGAAGAGAGCACTTTGATACAGCAATACCCAGCCGACCATGTAGTTTTAAGGGATCCCTCTGTAATCGGGAAACAGGGTTGGTTGGCATTTCGTTCAATATACTTGGACAAGCAAAATGTAACGCTAGATGTGAATAGGTTTAGACCCACTTTGGTAAAAGCTTTAGAACTTCTGCATAAGTGAATAAGTTTCTCTCATGATACAAAGCATTACCTCATTGTTTTCTTACAAGTTTTACAGTAAAAATTCATTTTATATACAGTCATGTTGGTTTTCTTAGCGATGCAAGATCTTCATTTTGTATACTCTGGCTGCCTGCTCTGACCAAGAGTGGTCAGAAGAGAATGATTGTACATTTACCTGACGTAATCCTGTTATTCCTACAAGGAGGTTAAAGAGCCAAAGGCACTACTCATCCATCCACAGATAAAAAAGAGTTCATGTTGACCTCCTTAAGCTGCACAAATACCAGGGTGGAGATTTGCTTGTTGCTATAGAACTTTAGTCTTGCGTGTAGAAAAATCTAACCTGTTTTTCTATGTATTGTTCTTATCTTTAAATAGGCATTATAGAGGATTGATGCAGGAGTGATTCTTGCTCTATATATATACATATATACACACACACACACACATGATTTCTGAGATTTGTATGTAGATACCATGGAAACATAATGAATGACACATATTAAGAAAATCATGAAGAGAATAAATAAGTATCTCTTCATATCTTTTCATGCCCCCTCAAGCTTAAGGCAAGGTTAAACCGAGATAGAGTTTGCCACGATTTAGAATGAACTTTGTAGCATAGAGAGATTTGATAAAAATATCACTAATTTAGTTAGATCTTGAAATATGCATCAAGAAAAGAACACCACTTGCAATTTGTTCACAAACAAAGTGAACATCAGTTTTGATGTATTTTGTATGAAAAATGGGTTTGTAGCCATATAAATAGCATTGATATTATTATAGTATAGAGCAGGTGGAGGAACATAATAGCCTATATTCTTAAGCAAATGCACAAATCATATAAACTCAGTTGTAGTTTATGCTCAGTTGTAGTTTATGTTAAGACATGGTAATCAGTCTTAACTATCGACCGAGACATAATAGCTTATTTCTTAGCTTCTTAAGATATCAAATTATCTCCAAAAAAAAGATAGCAAAACCAATAGTGGAACATTTATCATCCCTACAACAAGCTCAATCTGCATCATAAAATCCACAAGGTTCATGAATAGGGGTTCAAACATAGTGAAGACTACTTCTGAAAATACCATTTAGATACCAAAAGATCCTTTTAACAGCAGTGAGGTGAGTATCATAGGGTGTTTGCATGAAGTGATAGACTTGATGAACAACATATGAGATATCGAGTTTAGTCAAAGTGAGATATTGTAATGAGCCAATCAAATAGCGATAAAGGGTTAGATTAGCTAAGAGAGTACCATCAACAGCAGACATGAAAGGCCCTAAAGCTAGTGGAATGCTCATATCTTTGGTGCCATCAAGACCAAACTTTTAAAGAAGAGACAATAAATACCTTGTTTAAGTGACAGTGATTGCCATGACCCAAATCCCGGGTTCATGATCGATAACGCGAGAGCGTTATTAAAAGGACACCTCACCTACGTTAAGCCTCAGAACTGACATATTAAAAGAACAAGTTATTTAAAAATACACAACATTTCATAATCTTCAAAAATATTATATTATTCAGAACTAATGAAACTAAATGATAATTCAAAACTTCTCATCAATAATTAAAACAAAAACAATAATCCATAATACTTATTACATTGTCAAAATCCAAACTTAATTAAAACAAGGTAACAATGGAGTGTCTAAGACATCAAATCAAAACTAAAAAGAAAGTCTTGCAAAACAAGCAAGATATACCGGTTAAAACTAAAAAAGCAAGAACACTCAACAAAGTCTACCTACTATCAGAAACTAACAACCTGAAATAATATTAAGAACGATAGGTGAGTTCAACCAACTCAGTGAGTAAATAACATTTAATATATATATATATATATATATATATAATTTCCAAGTTGATTTATCTTGATATAAATATACATACTAAGCATATTATTATAAAGTATTGGAATACAAGTTAAAGATTAGATGACACCCGAAGGTGACTACTATGGGAGGATCGGTCGCCACATGTTGATATCTCTCTCACTAGCTAGGTATACAGAATATTATGTGCACATAGGCCAACTATTCTCTGTTAGTATGGAGTTACTAACAAATCTTATATCAAGGCATAAAAGATATTCGTAGAATCATTGAAGAAATATATATCAAATCAAATAGAATTTAGTTAAACAAAATGCGAGTGTAAATTCAAGAATAAATTAGTACTCGAAAAATAGAGTAAATATTCAAGAGATTAACTAGTCTTACTCATCCTATAATCAACATACATTCCTATAATCAACATACATATTTATTTGTATTATATACATATTAAAAATTATTTCACTCACCCAAAATAATATAGAACTAAAAGAAATATAAGATGAAAGACCCAAAAATTCTATTGATAATCGTTAAGAGAACATACAACAATATACGAAATATACTAAAAAAAAAAACACAAACAAAATATTTCAATCCATAAAATAAAATCAAGTTTAGTCTCCTAAGTTTAGGGAATAAAACAATAATTTTCCAAAACAAGGACTAAAACATAATTTTACCAAAATTGAAGGACCAAACTGTAAATACATAACCATACTAAAATTTTACACAAAAATCATCCTCAATTATGCCTAGAACAAATCAGGGACCAAACTATAATTTTTATAAAGTTCAGGGACTAAAATATAAATTATCAAAATTGAGGGACCAAGCTAAAAATATTCTAAATCAATTATCAAATTGAGATTCATCATACTTAACCTTATAATAACATTGTCTAGAATATCAAAATACATTTAGGGGTTAAATTATAATTTTTTCAAAGTTTAGGGACTAAACTGTAATTTGTATAAATCAATGACCAAAATAAAATTTCATTACCTTCAACCTCAAGACCATTTTGTCCAAATTTTCTAGCAAGGTTAAAATGAATTTCTTAACTTATAAAAATTAATTTGAACAAAACAACTCACAAATCCTTATTTTTAACAAAATACTCAAAATCAATCACCTAACATTAAATCCTTAATAATCATAAATCAATTTTAACAACATAAACTTCAAATCCTTATAAATCATAATCTTATAAACAAACTATATTTGAAAGTAACATGAAAGAGAATCACTTACTTGATACTTCCACTTTTCTTGAATCAAAAACTCGAGATCAAAAATTAAAATATTTGGTTTGATAAGGGGAGGGTCACGACAGCTACAAGAATTAGAAGAAAGAGAAAAACAATTCTCTTACAACTTTTTCTTATATACCTAAGTTAACTTATGTTAGGTTTAGACTGACTTGGGCTAAAAATTTAGGTCTTACAGTGATGGTGGACTCATCACAAGTGATTTAAAAACCAAGAAGTAGTGAATATCACCCAGGTCTTTCATATGAAAAGTGGTAGAAAGGAGAGCAATAAACTTAAAAATCTGTGAAATGAACTTCCTATTAAAAAAATATCATCAATAGAAATGAGTAAAAGAAGAATGTTTGATCCTTATGTTCGATAGCATAAAGATTGATCATGGGGACACAATGTGAAGCCCATTTGCTAGATATAAGTACTGAATTTCAGGTACCAAGCATAAGGGTTTTGTTGTAAACCATACAAAGCTTTATAGAGATGAAAGACATGATAAGGATGAGAGGAATCCCCAAGACCTAGTGGTTGAGCCAAGTATACTAGTTCTTGTAAGTCACCACAAAGGAAAGTATTACTAACATCTAGTTATCTAACATACGAACCTTGAGATAGCCCAATGGTAAGGGTTAACCGAATTTTACTTGGTTTGATTACTAGACTAAAGGTTTCAGCATAATCCAAACCTGGTAGTTATGTAAATCCATGAGTCACAAGTCAAGCTTTATACCTTTCAACAGAACTATTGGACCATGTTTTGATTTTAAACACTCATTTACTACTAATAATATTCATATTTAGCTATCTAGGTACCAATGCTCAAGTTTTGTTAATATGGAGAGCATCTATTTCAGCTTGCATTATTGTTGCCACTGCAGATGATGAAATGTGTGTTGAAATGAAGGTGGCTCTTATGGTTGAGCTGCAAGATCAGCAACAAAGCAAGCAAGTATTAGATGTCACAAAGAAAATAATACCTTAGGTTTCAGCTTCCCTATTTAAGCTAGTGTAATCATATGATGATGTTAGTGTGAAGCTGGTGTGGGAAAAGACTCTAATGCTAAAACATTTAACTCTGGTGTGGTGGATGGAGAAATAAGTTCAAGAATTGAAAACTGAGGTGTTGACACACCTTGGACAGTTGTTGTTGAAACATGATGTATTACTTGTTGAGTTGAAACAAGTGATTTTTCAATCACGGTCTTGAGTAGCCTAAGAAGTGCTCTAACTTTAAACAACTGAAAAGCATGCTTGTCAAGTTCCTGCATGAATATATAAGGAAATTGAAATTCATTGAATTTCACATGGTGATATATATAGATGCAATTTGTCTGAGGTTCAAAACAACAATATCCTTTGTGATTGTTTGAGTAATCAAGAAACACACATCATATTAACTTAAAGCCTAATTTTTATTGACCAAATGGTGCAAGTAATGGGTAACAATGCACCCAAAAACTCATAAAGAGTTATAAGTAAGAATAGAACCAAAAATAACTTCATAAGGTGACATGTAGCCAAGAACTGAAGTAGGCAGATGATTTATTACGAACACTGCAGCGTTAAAAGTTGTTGGAACAAAACATGTGATAACAATGTCAATCTAGTTTCCACGATATATCGATGATAGCATTCAGCCAAGCTGTTTTGTTCTGGTGTTCCTAACAGGAGAATCTATGAATGATACCATTAGTTTTGAAATGAATGTGTACAATTTGATTAACAAACCCACCACCCCCATCACTTTGAATTACTTTAACATGAGTATTAAATTGAGTTTCCGTTTGATTGAGAAATGTAGAAAAAATTGTTGCTACATCAAATTTACAATTCATAAGAAATAATCATATATATTAAAAACATTCATCAACAATGATTAAATAAAATCAAAATCTATTATAAGAAGAAACAAATGCAGGACTTTAGACATCAGTGTAAAGTGTATACATAAACGAAGTAGCATAGGATTCATGAGATTCAAATGGCAACTTTGTTGATTTTCCCAAAACACAACCTTAATAAAAGGCATTTGTCTATTCATAGATGGTAAATATAATTTTATGAAAATTCAGCTTAAGAATGGCCAAGTGGTGCATGCCACAAGCTGCTAGGTACTTTATTGGCTAAAAAACTTACAAAGATTTTAAGAGTTGTTGCAGGTTGATCGGATACAACTCATCCTTCATTGAGCCCTTAAAAATCACTTGTTTTGTTTTCATTTCCTTGAGAATAAATCCATATGAATAAAAAAAATAGCATTTATTATCCCTTGTAAATTAAGAGACAGACAACAATTTCTTCTTAATTGCAAGAACCATAAGAACATCATTCAACTTAAGATTAGTAGGAAAAATAATATCTCATGCTAGTGATAAGTAAGTCATGACCATTACCAACCATGACAGAATCATTATCAAGATAATAGTTAATACCTTGGACTTTATTTGTGTCAGAGGTCATATGCTGGTTTACACCAATATGACAATACCAGGTCTCATCTGCAATCTCTCTAATTTTGATAGCAGCAAAAGCTTTATACTAATCAGCTTCTTCATCGAAAGCAAAACATTCGTCTGCTTTGTGATTAGGCCCCCTACATCGAAAACAAGTGATGTTATCATATCCACAACCACCATAATTTGAGAATTGTTTCTGACGAGTTTGAAAGGAACCTCCATTTGAGCGAGAGAATCAAGTCTCTTTAGTTATGATGATGGAGCAATTCTAGTTCAACTTCAACCATTACAGCCACAAGTACTAGGATTCACCCATGGCTTTGGGTTTGTTTGACTATAATTTATATAAAAAACAACATTAGAAGTAGTTGTTCATGCTCCTTGAAGTCGAATTTCAAAATCATAGAGTTTGTCAATAACTCCTACAAGAGATGGAAAATATCTCTAGCATTCAATGCTGCTACTATAGGATCAAATTCAGATCCTAATCCTCAAAAAATGCAAATGATAAACTCATCCCCATCCATTATTTTACTACACCACAAAAAGATAAAGCCAAAGATTTTGCTTTGTGTAAATAATCTTGTAAAGAAGAACTATATTTGTTCAAAGACTGTAACTCATCTTTGATTTGTTGAATGCGATCTCAAGTGTAAGTATCATAAAGGGTTTCCTGACACGACTAAAAGATTGATGTCTTCTCCCAAGTGCAGGAGTGTCGAAGTAAAAAATAACCCGGCAAGACCGGGGTCGAACCACAAGGAGGTTATTTGTACAAATTATAAATAACAATAATACAACAACAATAACAATAACAATAACAACAACAACAATAATAGTAG
>NW_011500060.1:348575-356408 GCF_000495115.2 Populus euphratica
TAATAATAATAATAATAATAATAATAAAGAAAAAGAAGGAGAAGAAGAAGAAGAAGATGAGAACTTTGAGATGGAATATTAATGTAACGATTAAACAATGATAATAACAAATGTCAAGGTTAGAGGTTCCACTAATGGTATATCAAACAAGTATAGTATAAACTCTTATTATTGAATTGGAAACCACACACAAAGGAGGTTCCAATCAGATTATATATTGTTAACATGATTACATTAGTCATCTTATTCAATTAATGCTAATACTTGTAAATCTCGTCAAGCATTCATGATTATAACTTATGTTAACAATAAATCAAGTTCCTTTCATAGCTCAGGTGTCGGTTATACCATACATTATGGGCTATGAAAGTGCCAAGCATTTGTTGTACCAAGTGTTATACAACATAAATCAAGATTAGTTATTTAACAAGCAAAGTATTAAAGAGTGAACAAGATAACAAATATAAAACATGTTAGTATCAAACATTAAAGTCCATATTAAGTTTACATTATACTTATTCTTACACCATTAGTGTAACCTTTTCACCTTGACATAATTAACTTAGCTAGACATAATGAAAGAAAGCAAAATAGATAAACAAAATAAGAACATAAAAGTTAACTAAGTAAAGGAAAGGAAATGAAAGGCATAAACTTAATATTAATGAAAACAAAGCATAAAAAATACAAAGAGAGAAAGGAAGAGCATGATCTTGATCTGAACACCAAGATGCCTAAATGCATGGCAAATGCCTCCTTTTATAGGCCAAAAATGGGAACTATTGATTTGATGACTAATTGATAAGTGGGTGGCCAACTTTTGACTTGGTGACAATCTTTATCTTCTCTTGTCTGCCCAAAACGTCATTGATAACGTCAAAACTGGAGCCAGTTGCAAACATGAAAGTTGTAGGCAATTGTCTCAGCTTTCTTGTGTAAAAACTTCAGCTCATTTGGACTTCTAGAACTCCAGATATGGCCAAAATACCGAACAGTGCTCGGGCTGGAAGACAGATTCGGGCTTCTTTGTTGTTGCTACTATTTGGACTTGATAATGGCCTTTTTAGATCTTGGGCTCCATATGAAAGTTGTAGGCCTATGTCTTACCTTTCCATCCATATAAATTGGACCTAAATCTGAGATATATAGCTCCAGATATGACCCATTTACCGAACAGTGTTCCGGTTTGGATTGCACCGACATCTCTTTTCTAAGTTTGGCCATCTCTTTATCCTTGCAATTTAAGTTCTTCAAGTCATCAATCAATCCTTTCATTTATGTGATAGGCCTGCATTTGAAATGAATATTTACCATAAATTAAAGGTATCTTATATTATTAGTTATATTATTATAAAACATGCTTTGGTTAAGGAGTTATTGATACTTCAAGTGCAAAATGATGATATAAAACCATGATAAAAATACACTTTTAAGTACTAATCATTTCCAACACCTGTCAGACATCATATGAAGATTTGTTATTCACAACTTGAAAGGGGAGGCCATCAGATAGAGAACTATTGAACCACCAAAGGATCAGTTGATCGATGCGTAACCAAACTACTACTTCAGGATTTGTTAACCACACATCATTTTCATCAAAGATTGTTGGCACTATACAAGAAATCTCATTCTTTATATATCCAAGAAGACTACAATCATGCAAGATGGGAATGACTTGGGCTTTCTATACAAGACAGTTGTTTAAGGCTAGTTTAATGAAGATATCATGTATGTGTGTTTTTAGAAGTGAAATCTCAAGAGAAGGGTCAAGGGACACAATTTGAAATAAGGAAGGATGTTATTGGGGTAAAAGACTTTCATATCATGTCGAAAATACTAACTCGTTTTTTTAGACATTGTTTTTATCTTTAAATAGGGGATCGTTGCAGGAGGGATTCTTGCCATATATATACATGATTGGTATGCAGAGATTGTGGAAACATAATGAATGCCAAATATTAAGAAGATCATGAAGAGAATAAATGGGATCCAGCAGAGAATCCCTTTATATCTTTTCATTGCGAACAAAAAAAAAAAAAAGCATTCTTGCTGACTAATTAGTTGTGCCCGTCCTGTGCCCTGATAAAAATCTCCAAAACTCGTCATTTCCAAGCTATGGCCAAAAGGAGATTTTAGGTAACAACTCCGCGACTTACAATTGAGTGTCTCCAAAGTGAGGAGATTAATTCGCAGGTGCAAAAAGTCAAAAAGCTATTTCAATTAGATCTGGTAGACGCTAACCAATGATCACCTTTGTCATGAGTTTGGTTGCTTCATCTCCAATTTTCTCTACCACATGGGATTCTTAAGATAGACAGCGATTCCCCCCACAAAAATGTTATCTTGAAAGCATCCATGGCGGAAAACAGGAAGAACAGAAAGGAATCTACGCATGATTGCACCTAACCAACTTCCTTTGGTTCCAGAAGGGAAGGACTATATATATATATATATATTCATTCCACTAATCACTCGAGACAGCGATAGCAGTAAGTAGCCAGACACGCAGTTGATAGAGACATGCAGTAAGAATACTGGCTACTTAACCTAATTTCGACGAGACTACTTATATAATCCTCCATCCCTGCAAATCAAACGTCAAGGGATGCACATGCGAGTTAAGTGATTGAAATCATGGTGATTGATTGTGACAGTACTGTACGTTTATGATTAATCAAGTAAAAATGGAGCACAATCATCCGAATTTGCTGGCTCAATTTGATCACTACAAGGGTTAATTAATGCTTTTCTCAGAATGACACGAAATCATCAATGATGGAAATAGTCCCCCGTGGATCTCTCTCTTTCTCAGGTGCTGTTTACACCATTTTTCGAGCATATTATATATGGGAAGATTTCAGCACTTACTCCGAGATCAAAATTAATCACACTCCTTCCATATGAACTATCACGCACGCTAGAAAAAACCCCCCAGAACATTCAATAATGTTATTATTTATATATAATCTTTTCAATAATTTGTGAATGCGATATCTTAACCACTTAAAGACTTAATTAATTTACATTCTAAATAAATGTAAAGTATAGAGAGTTAGGTCTCGTGTGCATTTCTAAGCATTGAAAGGAAGAGAGAGTGATATCCATGGTGTGTTTGTCTTTCTTGTGGCTTTAGCGTTTTGAATGCGCCATGGTTTTTTTTTTTTTTTTTACCAAGTTTATACAATACCTTGTTTAGACCAAACAAATATTTAAATTAACGATTAAAAATAATTTCTTAAGGCTTAAAATCAAGCTATAAATCAACGCTATAAATCCAAGGGTGGTTGTATACCGTGGGAGACAACTAGTTAGTTTATTTATTTTATTTTATTTGGGAAGACTAATTAGTTTATTAATTGAAGAGATGGAAGATATTAAAATAGAATTAAAAAAATGGAAGGAGACATAATTAGTTTATGGCGCGCGCACAGGTATTCCCTCGAAGCACACAAAAACTATAATACTCCCTTGCCCTTTCAACACCATGCATGTTGATTGTTAACATGTCTTATCCAGTCTAACAAGCTTCTTATTTTTTTTATGCCTTCAGCTTTCCTCGCTAATTGATCAAATACTGTGAGTCGACTCAGTTGTCGGTTGAAAAATGTGCTTCCGCGTATAAACCTAGCTGTTTTGATTAAAAAAAAAAAAACCTAATTTCCTGATTTCTTGAAATAATCATGTGTTTGGTGATTTGGTACTAAATATAAATATAAACATTTTTTAGAAATGATTTTGTTAAATTCTTATTGATTCCAACCCTCCCATCATCATTATTTTTGTTATAATTACCTGTTGAGGCCTTCATTAAAATTATTTTCTATATAATTTACGATTAAAAAATATAAAAATATTTTTTTTATGAAATTTTATTTAGATTTCAATTCCAAACATATTCTTATTGATTCCAACCCTCCCACGATCATTATTTTTGTTATAATTACATGTTGAGGCATTCATTAAAATTATTTTCTATATAATTTAGATTAAAAAATATAAAAATATATTTTTTTAAGAAATTTTATTTAGATTTCAATTCCAAACATAGTCAAAAATTCTCTCTTTTTTTCCATGTTTAAATCTCTACTTTGTAAATAAGAAAAATACGTAATATATATATATATTACTAGCTAGGCCAATATTAGGAATTAAAAGAGTGATTAAATTCAGTAAATCTTGATTGTATTTAATGTAATAATCACCCTTTTATTTGTGTTAAATGGCGTGCGAGCTAAATCAATTTGCATTATACCTTTCAAATTAAGCTGCAATCCAAGGACGGAGTTTTAATTATAATTTCAAGAACATGCAAGAACATTACCTAATCACGAAAAGAGAAGTTTGTCACTACAGTCAACGATGTCCCTTTCAACTGCCCATAATTTCATGCAATTGGACAATCTTCCTCGAGCTAACAGAATATATGCGTGAGGTGCAATAGTTTTCAAATCTATATAAATATTAAGCCCCATCGTCTCCTATTGACATTCGTAATGCCTTCAAAATCTTGCTTCCCACATCCATTCTGGAAAAATAGAGTGCTTGACAACTGGGTTTAGAAGCTTAAGACGCACAACTTCTTCTTTGAACAAAGGTTTTAAATCTTGTTCATCGCCATATACGCGTATACAGAAGAATGAGCTACAGATGCTTGGAAGGTCTTGCTTAGGTTAGTGAAAATGTACGATTCTGTACTTGGTAGAAGCTTTAGCAAGCAAGAGCAGAAGAAGTTGGGATCCTGGGCATTGGTTGCTTGCCTGTTCATTGCATTGAGTTTCTTCACCAACTTTAAGCCTTTCTTGGGCCCTCTATCAGTTTGTAAGTCATTCATTATTCAGTCTGCTATATACACTTGTTGCTATCCCTCTTTAACCTATATGGATCATGCAGTGAATTTGAGGTTATCAATGGAAGAAGATGAGAAGCTTCATCCTTTTAGTGATACAGACAGCTCTTTGCTGATAGCCAACGGTAAGCTTTGATCCACAAAAATGTTCTGGAGCTAGGGACTGCCTAGCTCAATTCGGTTGTGTCAGCAACGGGCTATGTAATCCAAATAAAGTTTATAATATATCTAATATTTTTGTTTACATAATTATTATTTTTTTGTTATATTTAGTCTATGTCAATTAATGTTGATTTCTGATGATGCAGAAACTCTAGGCAGCAGCAGTTCAACTGTCAAAGATACAAGCAGCTCGCATGAAAAAGCAGAAATTATGATGAGTACATTAATTGTCAATGATACAGACAGCTCTCATGGAGAATCAGAAATTCGGGGTAAATTTTTCTTTTACGTGTTTTCTTCTGAGAAAAGCAGCTATATTTATCACATCAGTCGTCCATTAATTGTCCATTTAACTGATTTTTGAAGATGCTGAAATTATAATGAATAGTACCTCAATTGACAATGCTACAAGCAGATCTCAGAAGGAATTTAAGGGTAAGTTTCTCTATTTTTTAAGAGAAAAATAAAATAAATCAGCTAGTAAAAGATCACCTCAGTTGGTCAACCTGAGTTTAATCTCAAGCAAGTTACATTGCATTCAACTTAGTACTTATTTTTTTTTTGTTTTAAAAATATTTTAAAAAAATTTAAATTTTATTTATTTATTTTAAATTAATATGTTTTTAGTATTTTCAAATCATTTTATGTGTTGATATTAAAAATAATTTTTTTAAAATAAAAAATATTAATAACATATATTTTAACATGAAAAATTATTCCAAAAATATTACAACATATATTTTAACATGAAAAATTATTCCAAAAATATTACAATTCCACTTAATATTTTTTTTCTTGATTTTAATGCAGAAAGTCATACACAGAACATGAAAATCAATGATACAAGCAACTCCCCACCGTTAGTCAAAGGTGTGTTTTAACAGAGTGATGATTAATTATGTCAATACAGCGGTTAGCTATGCAATGATGAGCTCAAGAAAGTTGGTATATTCTTCCATGATTTATTTAGTTTTTTGCAGAAAAGGATATTTATATGGTCAACAATACAAACAGCTCTCTTCCAAAAGCAGCAGGTGAGCACTTGGGATCATTTCTTAGAAATAAATTTCTAATTGCTTTAAAAAATCTGAATCATTGAGGATGTGAACAGAGTCAACCAACATCACATGATGAAAGCTCATAGCTCCCTGACTTAATTCTGATAATGTTGATTAATTTTTGAAGATGCAGATGTTGTAACAAAGAACACAATCGAGCCTCTATGCACTCTTATGGGTAGATCAGATTTCTGCGAGATTAAAGGGGACATCAGGATTGATGGAAAATCCTACACTGTTTTTATAGTCTCATCTGAAACTGACATCCTGACAGCAGAGAATACTTCATGGAGTATTAGGCCTTATGCGCGAAAAGGTGACCAAGCTGCAATGGGTGCGGTTAGGGAATGGACAGTAAAACTTGTGACCGGTGCCTCAGATATCCCTCGATGCACTCAAAATCATAGTGTTCCGGCAATCCTTTTTTCGGCTGGAGGATATGCAGGAAACCATTTTCATGCCTTCACTGACGTAATTCTTCCTCTGTTCTTGACATCTAGACCCTACAATGGAGAAGTACAATTTCTTATTACCAACGGTTGGCCTGCGTGGATTTGCAAGTTCAAAACAATAATGAAAGCGCTCTCTAGATATCAGCTGATCAGCATTGATAACAGCCAAGATATACATTGCTACGATAGTATGACAGTCGGCCTCAAACGTCAAACCAACAAGGAGCTCAGTATTGAACCTGATCCTTCATGTTCTCCATATTCCATGAAGGACTTCAGGAAGTTTCTAAGAAGTTCCTACTCTTTAAAGAAAACAATGGCAACTAAAATCAGGAACGGTTCAAAGAAAAGGCCAAGGCTTCTAATCATTTCCAGAAAGAGATCGCGAGCTTTTACAAATGTTGGTGAAATAGTTACCATGGCTAAAAGATTGGGATACAGGGTAGTCGTAGCGGAACCTGATGCAGATGTATCAGGATTTGCACAGATTATTAATTCCTGCGATGTGGTGATGGGAGTTCATGGTGCTGGTCTAACCAACATTGTTTTCCTTCCTGAAAATGCAGTGCTAGTCCAAGTAATTCCCTTCGGAGGAACAGAATGGCTGTCAAGAACTTACTTCGAAGAGCCTGCAAAGGGGATGAACATAAGATACTTGGGCTACAAAATCAGAGTAGAAGAGAGCACTTTGATACAGCAATACCCAGCAGACCATGTAGTTTTGAGGGATCCCTCTGCAATTTGGAAACAGGGCTGGTCTGCAGTTGAGTCAATATATTTACGTCAGCAAAACGTAACCCTAGATGTGAATAGGTTTAGACCCACTCTGGTAAAAGCTTTAGACCTTTTGCATCAGTGAATATGCTACATTTTTTTCAGGATACAGAGTCTTCTTTGCCTCATTACCTCAGTTTTCAAATTATATATATTCAGTTCTTACAGCAGTCTTCTTCTTTTTCTGTTCTTTATTTAACAAAAAGGAGATTCCAGCTCCAGGTTTAGATAAAAAAAGATTTGATCCATGTATAAATAATGGTTTGTAGCATCACTAAACTTGTACAAGGTAGCATTGCTCATTATAATCTCCTTTTCACTAAACTTGTACAATGTATCATTGCTCATTATAATCTCCTTTTTTTGCCCCCCCTCTCTCTCTCTCGACTTAGTGGTAATGATAATGAGCATTGCTCATTATAATCTCCTTTTTTCCCTCCCTAAAAGATTGATGTCTTCTCTCAAGTGCAGGAGTGTTGAACTAATAAATAATCCGGCAAGACCGGGGTCGAACCACAGGGAGGTTAATTGTATAAAT
>NW_011500060.1:365338-414496 GCF_000495115.2 Populus euphratica
CTCTCTCTCTCTCGAATTAGTGGTAATGATTCTGACTATTTAGAAAACAATTATGTGATTTATTTTGAATTACTCTATTTACTAAAGGCTCATGACACAAACGAGAAAAACACTAAGAATAAGCAAAACATAATTATGTTAAATAGGATCGACCCGTAAAAAAACTTAATTTTAAATTTTATTTTATTTTTTTTCCAAGTAATTTATCTCTTGAATAAGTTTATAACTTCATAAGTAAACTTAAAAATCAACTTTGATAAACTAGAAAATCCAAAAAAAAAAAACAAAACTAGCTTAAATAACACTTTCTAACCTCATTTGGAGGTCTTCTAGACCTCATCCGGTTACATCGAGTTAATCTTTACATAACTAAATTTGTAAAATCTTTTAATTAAATTTAAGAGTGATATAATCATCAGATCAGATTGAAAGTTATGGATCTTTCATCAGATATATTATTATATATAATCCAAACATCTATTATTATATATAATCCAAGTCTTTTCTTAGACTTAACTTTGTCCATCAATCCATAAATATTCTTACATGGCTATTCAATTATAAGAGATTCATAATAGAACCATAACATTGCTCTACAATGATGTTAAAACCCTCCTAATAATACCTAAAATAAAAAATAAATGTTTTCATTATTTGATTCTAATTCAAATAACTAGAATTTTTTTAGCCTAAATGACTGGGATTTTCATCCCAACACTAAACCTAATCTGACCGATCTTGCCCTAATATATCCTTATATGTTTTTTTTTAGTTTAGTATAAGCCATACATACAAATTCTTCATGTAAATAATTTTTTCTATGCACACAATTTTTTTTATGTAGAGTATGCATCGTTATTTTACACCATTAATACTGCTTATCACCAATATTTTTTTATCTATATAGTCCATGGCACATCAATCATGGCATTGCACAATAACTAACATAGCTAGCATGATTAGCTAATTGTCGCAATCAATTTCTCCATCAATAATACTCTCCCTCTCCTTCATAACGAAAAAAAAAAAAAGATCAAGATGTTGGTGTATAAATATACTTGCTTATCATACAAAATTCAATTTCTGTCTTAGCCACACAAAGATAACCAATCATTCAGTGGTGCATGCCACACATACACAAGTTCTAGCCACACAAAACCCAAAGCATTAATAATCATATAGAGCATAGTTTTGAAACTCAGCTCAGTCCGACAGGTCAATCTGAAACTCAGTCAACTTGGAACTAGAATCAGGCTGGGTTTAAGAAAAAATAAAAGAATTCAAAATCTGGTATGACTTAGTTGACCCAGTCAAGAACCCAGTTATAACTCATTGACTTTTTTTTCTTACTAAAATGACATTGTTTTAATTTTTTTTTAAAATCAGAATTGACTCAAGTGACCCGATCAAAACCTGAAACTTGACCTTAAATCGATTCAGTCATCGAGCCAGGTTTAAAAACTTTGATATAAAGATATTCTTAGTTATTAAAAGTTCAACCTACAAATTATGACTATTAACAACCATGGCCATGCCATGCAAGCATATAAGTTTTAAGTCCTTGAGACACAATTTACACCTAAATATGAATTTACAGTAACTTTATTTTTTTTTTATTTTTTTATACATTATTTTATGTTCTTAGATTTATTAACTTAAGCATTAAATTATCTCATATTCTTATAAGAGATTGGTTTTTCAATAACAATCATAAGCTCATGAAAATAGACATTCAAGCCACCATCAGCCCATGATAAAGCCATAAGCTCATGAAAATAGATATTCAAGCCACCATCAGCCCATGATAAAGCCATGAAAAATCCATATGTTGTTTGAATGTTTTTCATGACTTCATCAATTACATCATTTATAAGAAATGAAACAAAAGTTAGTTGATACTTTCTCACTCATCATACTTTTTAATGCCAGACAAAACTTCAGAGTAAGGAAGAGTAACTAAGTAACTAATTTTTCTATCATAAAAACTCTAGCTTCTTCAATTGTCTCTAGTCTCTAGTGAAGTGCATGTGCTTAATAATAATATTCTAGTTATATAAGAATAGTTTTTCACTTTTTCATTCCATTAACACATTAACATGAAATACAACAAGCAATTTATTTGCATGCATAAATTATTAGCTAAGCTCAAAGGGTTTAAAAATTTATTAGACCTATATTATTTTCGGTATAGGTTATTTATCAAATCTATATTATCTTGGGTTTAACAAATAATTAAATCTAAAATTATTAATTAAAATAATTTGTCAAACTCACATTATTTTAGATTTAGTTAATGGTTAAAGAGTTTGATAATCCATAAAGCTCATGTAATCTAAGCTATAAATTATTAAGTCAAAAACACTAGCATTGGGGAATTTTTTATCCTCCTATATCTATTAACTTCATTAAATTCTTTTGGTACTTTCGGTTTTCCTTCATTAACAGAATATGTTCGCTAAAGAACCACGGGGTTTGCAGTATAAAAGAAAGAAAAAGAAAAAAAAATAACAACAATAATTTTATTGTCTTGGATGGTGAAAACATAGGGAAACACTTTGTAGTATTTTTCATGCATTTAACTTATAAAAAGGAAGTTTCTGTCGATTGTCATCAGGTATATTTTTATACTGGTTTGTAGCTTAATCAAAGTTAATTTTTCTTTCCAAATGATTTTAAAGGCACAGCTTATAAATCTACATAGTACGTTGTGGGGATGGAAAAAAAAATCAATAGATAGAATAAACTTTCTTAACCATCGGATCTGCCCTTTAAGAGTAGCAATTTTAACAAATCGTGCATAGATACCGTTTACATCTTTTTCCATAGGAACAATATACATAGGAAAGCTCGGGTCGGACCATAATATGTTGTGTGTTTTGTTTAATAAACAAATATTCCAATCTAAAAATGAAAGGAAGAAACTTATTCTTCAAAAAGAAAAAAAAACATGTTCTGTCTATTACATACACTCGAGTCATCCCAATAGGTGGTTTTTTCGGTTTGTTCAGGGGATAGATGGACAGAAAAATTCACAATGTTCGGTAATTTTTAGTTAAATCTTTAAGAAGAAAAATGAATAAATCTCAAAAGGTTTTGGGGTACAGTAACACATATATATATATATAAATATGTGTGTGTGTGTGTGTGTGTGTATCACTGTAATTTTAGAGAGAGAGAAAACAGAGGTGCCAAGTGTTGGGCTTGTGCCGAACACACTGTCATCAACTGGGTCTTGCTCCTTGGAAGCAGCTGCTGCTGTCTGTCATCGACTTGGGTTTGGCTTCTGCCTAGCAAACTATCCAAGGATATTAGCATATGCTTGAGCTAGAGTGCCTAGCATTAAACTCCAATCTTTGAATATGCTTGAGCTGTGTTTGTGATCACTGTATATGAAACACAGCTCAAGCATATTCAATGATTGGAGTGCAATGCGAGGTACTCTGGCACAATCAGGCTTTTCTTGTCTTGTTTTTTTTTCTTATGCAAACTTTTGCTGCCTTGAAGTTAAATATCACTTTGAAAGGGCATTGCAGACGTAGCATCCAATTTTGGAAAATCATGCAAACTCTTGGCCCTTACCACGAATCCAAACACGAATGCCAAATTTACAACCAACAACTTGAAGGTGATCTTCTATAATAGTGCCTTCTATATCAATAACAGACTTTGGCTCCACCAACCAAAAAAATATTATTTTCGTGATCATACTTATACAATTTCACGATCAAAAGAACATTATATGCACAATCAACCAACAGAAATGGTGATAATTTTAACCTCAATCCAGGCGCAGAAATATGCTGACAACTTTGCCTGTTGTCCCTGTAACCCAAGAGAAGTGAGTTGGATATGAATCAACATGTGAACAATGTTTCTACGTAAATTGAATGTTGGATGTAAACACATATAACTTCCCTGGCTAACCATTCTCAATACAAAATTTGGATAGCCAAACAAGAGAATTCTAGTGTCTCGCTTCCTAAACGGACCATCTCTCACAAGTTTTTGGAGAACTACCAGCTAACCAGGATAGCTTTCGAGTGTAGAAGACAATGTGGCAGTCGTTCAGACGTGGTTCAATCACTATGCGAACCTGAAGAAGAGTGTTCTGAAGAAAGACATCAAGAAAGTAATAACGTTGACAATGGAGATTCACTAGCATCAGTTTTGTTCCAGGACTGTAACCACAGCAAGTCATTAAAAAACTTACACCATCTTCTACAGATTACAGGAGAAAAAGAGAGTGATGAGATTGTTCGGGGTGAACTGTGTGGAAAAGAAAGCTCTAAACTATGCAATTGATACCTAGTGAGCTCCAGCAAAGCGCGAGGCTATATGTAGTAGCAACTACCAACACAGCAACATTCTTGCAGACAAGAGTGTTGAGACTTCTACTACAGCCTCAAGAGCAATCAAGTATAGGATATAGTCACATACATAAGGGCAGGCCTGGCTTGCTCTCTTAGTTTTCGTTCATTGGCTATTTGTCCTGTAATAGCCAAGAATGGTTGCTTTAATTGAATTCATTATCAGGTGTCAACGTGACTGCAGCTTAGCATGATTTTATTTTTTAAAATGAATGGCACAGGTATTAAGATATAGCAAATCCACGTAACATTCTATTCTTAACATTTTAATTTGAAAAGTGGAAATTTTATCCCTTAATTAGCACGAAACAAAACTATTCCAAATATTTTTGACAATCCAAGCAAATAAGAAACTGTAAAATGAAATCACAAGATCATGATATCAAGTCCTAGCAACATATATGTAACATGATCAGAGATCAAATAACAAAGAAACAAATAAAACAAAAATATCGACAGTAAAGTCAGGCTTGGAAACATCTTTATATCCAGAACCAAAGAATAGAAAACATTTATCTTTTAACCATTAATATGGCATGGTCAACAATGGATGAGAAGTATATTACCTACAAGACTGAACAATAATTCTGACAAGCTAATTGATCTCAGGGCTTTTCCATGCGCCAAGCTGTGCAAGTTGACCAAACCATCCAATGCTAGAAGGTAGGCAAAGGTTTCTGTTGGCCTTCCTTTACCATTTATGACATCAGTTACCAAAATTTGATGGAAAATAAATAGATGAATAGTGTAAATATTTTGTTTTACAAATGAATCCTCACTTGTTGTAATTTTGGTAAGGATGATAATGCTATTCATTCACTATACTGACAGTAGTTAGATATAGAAGTGACAGTGGCCGGATATAGAAGTGACAGTGGCCCTTTCATTCAGCAATACATGTGGATGGATGAGATCTTTGAACTGAAGCACAAGGACCAGTGCATAGAGAAATTGTGTCTTCCACTCAGGTGGGTAGAAATGGAGCCTTCTGACTTTGGAGTATCTTATATCTCACACCTTTCTAAGAAACAAGAGGTGCAGTGAAGTCTGAGTTTCCTTTCAGCTACCATTTGAAAACTGGAGTATCTGAATCCAACATGCGGGTCCACAAAAAATTGCTTTAGTTCTTCCTTGCTGTAAATGATATTGATAGTTTATTACTTAGTTCTCTATCAGCACCCTAATTCCATTTACCACCACGAACTGGGATTCTGTTTTGATTTGTGGTCTTGCTCTTCTTCAGAAGCACCGAGAAGTGGTCAGTATTTCTGGAATATGAATGTGTCTCCCCCTTCAACCACAGTAGAGCTGCAGCAGCTGCATCCTTTTCTGCAAGTTTCTTACTGCTGCAAGGCTGCCCAGCAAAGTCCAGCCCGTTAAAGAAAACAGTAGAACGGAACTGGTTGTTTTTCAGTTGTTTTGTCTTATAAGCAGGTGATTCATGCCCTGCTCTGGCAAGTAAAGTTTGAAGCTCATTCTTAGAATTGTCACCCCCATCACCAGCAACATTTTTGGCCTTTTCTGCCTTCTTTGAGGGTGCTGGCAGCTGTCGACCAAATACAAATCTACCCTCACATTGGTCCTCTGAAACCAGCAATCTTATTGCCATCAGAAGCTCGTTGTGGGACTGTATATCCAACTTGGGATCTAGAAGCTGCCAGCAGCGAAAAAACATCAAACACCCAAATATTAGGACAGGGTGGATAGAAAACTCTAGAGCTTAAATGTGTCTAATCATCAAATAATTTGAACACTTGCACAAAAAAACAATACTTACTTTATTCTGAATCAGTTCCTCAAGCTCACGTTTTAAGCTTAAATACATATCTCCTAATGTGGGTTTCATAAAAAATTCCAAGTATCCTCCCAACATTTTTAGGTGCCCATCCTATCAAAATAAATAAATAGTTTCAGCAAAAGGAAGCATAAAAATGGATGTAAAAAGAGAAGAGGAGGAGAAGCAAACAAGAAAACCATTAAAAAACTTACTAGTCCACCCCTCTCAATGTTTCCTCCAAATAAAAGCAGCACGGAATCAGAAACACCAGTTGAATCACGGAGAAAAACTGAATTCACTTTCACTTTTTCATTGAAAACTAACCAAGGGTATGGAATTTTGGGCACCCCAGCATTCACAGAATTCTGTTGTGAAATACATTCAGAAAAACAAATGAATGATTATAAATTTGAATGTGGTGGTATCCTCAATTAAAAACAGGGTAGATAGAACAGTGCCTTCAAGGAAGACCATGGAATCTACAGATGTGAAACTTACCGAGTACAGAAGCACCTGGCCATCCTCCATTGTTTTCAGTGTTATCGACTTCTCTTTGTTCTACATAACAAAATCATATGATGCAGACATTATACCATCTCAACAAGAAAAGGTTCACTAATTACTAGCACTGAAAGCCTGTGATTATGTTCCAATTAATAGAAAGGCCCTAGCACTTCATAACTGTTTCTCTTCTATTCCTTGACCTACCCATGCCCTACTTCTCCAATCCATTTCTTGAACAAAGCCTAAAGCACCATTCATTCTATTTGGCTCATTGGAATTTCAGGTTATATGACAAACAGAAGCTGGAAGCATGAACTAGGCGAGGAATAGAAACTGTTTCTTGAATGTAAAAAACTGAAAAATCAAAGAGAATAAAGAGCAATACACAGCAAATTTGCGGTATGACTCACCACAACAGAGCACAATCCAGGGAACAGGCCAGCACAGATGACTGCTCGCATAAGATGCTCATCAATGCTCCTTGAATTGCAATTTTCTATCTGCTTATCAACCAGTCCAGTATCCTTGAGCAAGTAAAAGAATTGTTTCCTTAAGGAATCAATGGCTTTTAGAGTCTGTGCAGAAAGAAAATTCTTCCAACAGTACTCATGACCAGATTGTTGTCTTTCTGCATCTTTCCAACCATTATAGGCCCGGACAAGTGCAAGATGGTCACTGCAATCACGACCAGCGAATTGTGCTTTTGCAGACTCTGCGAGCTGCGAGGAAAAAATTGCAAGTCATTCCTAGACTCCTTGTAATTGACAACATGAAACTTGGTCTTAAAACATCATCATAGATTTCAACAAAACACCTGCCAGAGACAAGACAACCCCTCAAGAGATGAACAATTGAAATTTGACCAAAGAACAGAAAAGGGATAAAGACGTGGTTTCTTGTGTATATTCTTGGTCAAACAAATCTTTTTCTGCATCTCTGAACTGCTAATTTTAAATATTACAAACTGAAAATCTCTTAAGAAAGAATGTTGAGATAAAAACTCATTTTCCTTTCATCAAGTAGATTTATTTGACAGGACCGTAACAAACAACAAGAACAGAAACATGAAGAAAGGAGAGCTAAGACCTTGAACTCAAGGGATCCAAATCTTCTGAGGAAGAAAAAAAAACTAGAAAAAGAAATATGCATAGGTAACCAATGGAACAAGGTTCTCAGAAACATTCACTTGACATCAAAGGCAGTTCTCTCCTTGCCTCTAAAAAGTCTTCTATTACGTCTCGATCATATACACCATGGTAAACAAAGCATAAGTTTCCAAGTTAAAGCAGCCATACCCTCCTATCATTCTTACATATATTTATACATTTATGCCTAAAAGAATCAGATCAAGATATGATGATAGTTCTACCAAACTAAATCCATGGAGAAAAGAATATCATCAATTACACACTAAAGATTAATCAAAACATCAGGCGAAACTATAGATGTGCTGGAGACTTACATCCTTCTTGTCAAATGGTATTAAGAATGGATCTCTAACACTGAGACCAGCAACGACAGTCATTATTGGATCTAAGCAGTTGAAAATGGTCCCCAATATAAGCATTTTCCCGAGCTTAGGCTCAACTGGAAGCACCGACAAATGACGTCCTGAAAAGCACCAATCCTGATTTAGCATCAATTATTTGAAGAATTAACCATCACTATCTTAAAAAAACTCAGAAAATTGGATATGAGATCCAAAATGAACTTTTGGAAGAAAAACAAATGCTGCACCTAGCACTGTCAGATTTTCATGCTCATCTAAAGCCCCAATCAACTTCAAATACTCAACAGCATTTTGAACCTACAACACAAAACAGATGTAGAAAACTTAAATGTAGACCAAAAAAAGAGAGAGAGAGAGAAAGAGAGCAAATGTTGGAGCTGTGTTAAAACTCGAAAATTAAAGTGGCAAGCCAGAAGACTGGCACGAGCAAGATCACCAATATGCAGATTTTGATAACAGGCTCAGTTAGGAATTACCGATAGAGGCTCTGGTGGCTGCAGGGCCCTTGATAGGAACTCTGATATACTTCCAAGTTGGAGACTTTTGATTTGCAAACTCAAAGACTGTAAAGGTGTCCTCAAAAGTTCTGGTAATTGATAGTCAGCAAATGCATCATAAACACATCTGGGATAAAGATGATAACACTCGCCAGGTTGAACACGACCAGCTCTTCCCTTTCTCTGAAAAGCAAACACCAAACACCATTATAACCAAACCAGAAAACTAACTCTCAATGCAAAAGCAATTGTCCAGAGAAACCATACCCTTAAAAAAAAGCCCTAAATCATTTTAATTACAGAAAAATTCTCTGTGCAACAACAAGCATGTGGAAAATTGACAGAATTTTTCATGCCAAAGCTAAGTCAAAAAGATTTAGGCAGATTGAAACATTATTGTTAATAAAAATAAGAATTTTGGCAAGCTGCACATAAATTAATCAAAAATATTCTGGATGTATGTTTGGATTTGGATAAAAGATCTGCTATCCAGTCTACCTCCCTTTTTTCCTGCACCATACCATCTTTATGCCAAAGAACCAAAAGGGAAGACCATTTCACTATTAACAACTATTTTATCAACTGTACTTGGAACTTCCACTTGCAATGATTTAGCATGCAGAATCGAGAATGTTTGGGAGAGTTTCTTAATCATATAGAGATTGTAAATAATGCAGTTTAAAATCTACAAACTTACTCAATAATATGCTGCTTTTAGGGCTATAAAAAAAGCCTAAGAAGGGAATGTTTTTCTGCTTATTAACAATTTATGTGGACAATACACATTATAAACAAGACCAAACATCTTATAAAGTAATGTTCTGGCCACTTTCCTATGGACATCCAACCTAACTTTCATAAAGTTGATGTTTAAGAGAATGGGCCTTACTTGCCGGGCAGCAGCCTTTGAGATCCAGGATGGAAGCAAACAAGGAGTATTATTTAAAGCATCATACGATGTCTCCTTTGCCTTTCCACAATCAACCACAAATACCACATCATTGATAGTAATACTAGTCTCAGCCATATTCGTAGCTAAGACAATTTTCCTCACTCCATCTTCAGGTTTATCAAATATTAACCTCTGGATGAAAACAATACAAAAGGGATCAGGAATCAGGAAAATGCCAATCGCTGGAATAAACAATACAAATTCACTGCATATCTCCAAACAATAACGAAAATGTGGGAAACAAGAAAAAATGGCAAAAAGGAAAAGCAAAAATTAGGGGTTTAATTTATGTGCTATTTCAATATCATATGAAAGACAATGAAATCACCTGCTCAGAGCTGGCCATGGAACCATGGCAGGCCAGTAACAATACTCTGCAAGGATCACCCAAGATAGGATGAGCTTGTAGCTGATCTTTTAAAGAGTTAATGTCATCCCAACCAGTCATAAAAACCAACACAGCACCAGGTCTCTCTTTCTTAACTATGTGACAAAGAACATGCTCAATGAGGTTAAAACCAATTGAGTCAGGATTCCAACAAGATAAAGACTCCCGAGTGCGTGAACTACACCCCTTAAAGTCAGCAACTTCAAGGGCATCCTGTCAAAAAGTTTTAAGGCAGATATAGCTTGGTGAAAAAACAAACTCATGCATGTTACATGAATCAGACAATTTCATGAATTTATATACCTCAACAGAAGAAGCAATCTGGCTCTTCCTCTTTTTGAAAGCTTGAGCTTGTTTTTGCATTTTCCACGTCTTTTCTTGACCATAATCATCAATTTGATTGTAAGGAGTCAGCCGATACCCAGTTATTTCAAGAATATTCTCTAAAAAATGTGCACGGACAGGATATGTGAAACCCTGGAAAATTGGGCAAAAAACCATTACCGTCCAAAAAGAGAAAGACGTGTTGAATCTACCAAACGATCAAATCATGTTCTTTCTACTTTGGATTAATAAAATATGTTATCAGAAATCACAATTGTAACATAAAAAAAGAAGTGCATGCATGACCAAAGAGAAAAGAACAAAAATAATGCACACCAAGAAGTTATGTTGCAGGTAAATTAACAAGAGAAGCACAATCTTTTACATCTAGGAGGTGTTTGGTTTGGGGGTGAAGAGGGGGGAAATCTTAATACATTCTCTTAAGAGATTGGATACATAAGAAAGTAACCATTGTTAAGTATTTTCATGAAGAATAAAATAAAAAACATGACATGTTTACTCATTCTTTAGCTCGTTGCACACACCACTTCTTCGTTTTTCTACTGTATCTAACTCAACATAAGTCTAAAACTACATGTCCATGCATCAACCAATTTTCAAAGGTTAGTATTATGTCCAAGCCAAACCATATTGTTTGCTATGTTCTTATGATGTCGAACAATTATCCCAAGAGTTTATAGACTAGGTTGAAATATGAAGTTATTTTATTTCTTGTTTTAATTATTTTCCTAGTTAATTTTGGATTTTTATTATTTGTTTTCTACTTAGCTTAGGGCTTTAAATCTTTAAATTTAATTATTATTTTACTATTTAGTAATCCTAATATTAGATAGATTCTATTAATTAGATGGATTTTAATTAGAAATCCTTTCCTATAAAGGATTTATTTTAGTACTAATATAAATAAGGATATCTAGTTTATTTTATGAAGATCAAGACTATTATTCAGATTCAATAAAATACCAAAGAATTTTCTCTACATTTCTCTACAATTTGGTCAATAACCTTAGAGCGTGAGAACCCTAGTTTTATCTTCGCTATATTGAAGTAGAACAATTATCTCAGGAGTTTATGAACCAGACTGACAAGAACAAGCCTGAAAAAAAAGTCCACAAAGAAACCCAAAATCATTTGATATAAAGTCTGAAGTTAATGTTTTCCTGTTTTAATCATTTTCCTGGTTAATTTTGGATTTTAATTCTTTGTTTTCTACTTAGCTTAGGACTTTCAATTTAACTAGTAATGGAGTATGCAGAGAGGTATACAAATGGATTGCACCAAAAACAAGGGTGGCAAAAGAACAAAGAGCAAATGAACACTGGCGAAACCAAAAAAAGGAGTGAAAGAAACTCTAGAGAAAGCATTCTGCCACCCAAGCATCAAGAAATTCCAAAAAACTGAACAGGCAACCAAATTAGTAAGTAGTAACTTGAAATAAGCTAAGAGGTTAACCCGTACAGTTAAATTAAGCAGCAAAATTAACAAGATCTTTGCCTGCTGGTTTCAAAGGGTAAGGGATTGGCTTCCTACACTTTATCAGGACAGAAATTAGCAATATAAGACTTACAGGAATATGAATTGTTGGAGCACCACCAAAGTAGGAAGAGAAAAGCTCTGCATTTAAGGTTGCACTCATCAAAATCAATCTCAACTCCGGTCGACGAGGAAGCAGATCTCTCAGTACAATAAGAAGGAAATCTGACAAATAAGAGAACCATGGTAAATATCAAGTGATATAACAACAAATACCTTAAATGAATTCCAAGTTACCTTCATTCATTCCACGTTCATGAATCTCATCAACGATGACATGAGTTACACCTTTTAAATTTCTGTCCAGAAGTAATCTCCTCAACAATATGCCAGTCGTACAGAATAGAAGTCGAGTGTCCCTTCCTCTCATACCCTCGAGCCGAACTTTATAACCAACCTTTTAAAACGAGAGCAAAATAGCATAGATCAAAATAATTTACAAACTCCTGATTTTTAATAAAAGATTCATCACATCAGAGGCATGGACTAACTGATTCTCCCAGTTTCTCCCCTCGTTCTGCAGCAACTCTTTCAGAAACAGCCATAGCCGATATTCTTCTAGGCTGTGTACATATAATACTACATGCAGCTCCGCGAGCAGCTTCAATCTCAGATTCTAGTATGTATTGAGGAAGTTGTGTGGTTTTACCACAACCAGTTTCACCAGAGACAACAATAACCTGCAAACATGCATCAGTTTGTTGTAAATATAAATGCTAGTTGCAACCATAATCATTTGTTCATGCACACATCCATCACTTGGATGACTTGAGTGGTCCATATTATATTAGATTCAAGAGATGGATTTAGCAAAATTTAATTCTCAAAGCAGGATTCCTCTGAGACAACTCGGTCACATAACAATTTTGTTTTAACTCTTCAAATTTTATTGCCTAAGCAGCTTGCTCTTTTCTATATACAATTCTTGTCTCTTACATTTAAGAATGCACCTACTTGAATTGAGGACACTGCTTACAATTGACCAATATAGTTTCCAAACAGGAATTTATTTTCAATCATTATTGGGCCTTCTCGTGCATCGCTACCCATAAAACCATAAGAACACACAGCGTAGCCTCCATATGCATTAATTGATACACTGTCACTGTTTAAACCATTTGAGGTGTTGTATTAAAAACAAAATTTGGTCATGCTCCAAACCATCTGCATCAGGTATCAATATACTATATAATCCTACTTGCTCAACAACCAAACTGGAGAGAAATGCATTCCTTGACATAGCATATAAAATTGTCCAAGAATCCCAAGAGAACAAATTTTATTGAAAAAATAAACGAGTTCCATCTTGGTCAAGACTTAGCATTGAATTATGAAGGAATGCTGAAATTGAAGAAAAAACAACTGTCCTAGCAGGAGTTACAAACTCATAAAGGCAAGGACTGCAATCGGAAGACAATTACAAGAAAGAACATATCACAATCACCTGATTTTCAGATACAGCTTTTAACAGCACATCCTTTTCTTTATATGCAGGAAGGCTTCTACGAAATTCGATCATCTTTTGGCCCTCAGGAGATTCCTACACAAGAACTAACACCCATCAACACCATATCTTGTAATGTTACATGAATGTATAGCAGAAAATGAGAGGTAAAATATGTGCTTTAACTCCTTATAGAACCAATACTTTATGATAACATATTTGACAGCAGAAACTCGGAAGTTCCAGCAGGAACAAATATAAAATTAAGGATGTTTAAGATGCATATCCACTACACAACCTTGACAGAAAATAAATTTACAAGAGTTTTAAAATGTTCATGTACTTCCTGAAACATAATGCCAACGTTCTCAAAAAGTGGAAGAGCCACTACCAAAGTTTACCTAAAATATACCAAGTGCTTCATCACAAAATCCAAGAACATTGAAAAACAGTACTAAGGCACAAGCTACTAAGTTATCATAATATACACTAGTGCACCACTGTTTTACTTGTATGTAAAGAAAATCATGGTAAGTTATAATGCAAAACGACTTGACAGACAAGAAGGGCAGTTGTTGCAAAAGATAACTCTGTGAAACTGATCAGGGTAAATTTACCTGCCACTTTTCCTGTTGATTACGAAGCTGCAAACTCTTCCGACTAAGAATTCTCTCCATGGCAACACTATTTTGTACTGACAGTTCTGGCTGCTCATAGATTCTTTCATCGGTGTCCATACTCCCACCACTGTTTGATCTTGACAAGGAATTGGGAGGAAAAAATCCTCTGCTCGTGGGCTTTTTGGAAATGTAAGCTTTGAAATGAGCATCTACTTCTCTTTGTAACCCAAAAGGTAAGATCACCTATAAGTTTTTCAAGAGCATTGCAAAAGTGAATTATATGAATGAAGAAACTTAGCCCCCCAAGAATTATGCACATGCTTCAATTAGTGATAAGAACAATAAGTTCCCCCCTGGATCTAATGAGCTGATAAGTATTTGACAGCAAGTTTCTAACAGAATGATCAGAGCTTATCAATTCATTACTCTGTTATATTGTAAAAATATAATACACTGAACAGTGAGGGACATGGACTAAGAAAAGAAAATACCTCTCTCTGTGGACGCTTATCATCCAGATCATGTCTGTAATTTGGCAAGGGGACTTTACTAAACACAACAACTCTTGAATATTGACGGCTGCAAAAAATAAATTATATTCAAACTAAGCACGCAATGGTTATAATGAAGCAACAGCAAAACAAATGCTTACACTTTAAGAAAAGATTAAAAATACCTGTGTAAACCCATTCGGGTTGCCATAGCTGATAGATGCTCAAAATCACGTCTGTCCTTTTTCTCCCTGGATACAACTTCTTGCTGATCTTTACTTTGAAGAAGCATGGTTAACTTCCATTTCCAATCATCAACGTTGTCAAGGGTCGAGCCAGTCTAAGAAACATGAATCAACAACAAATACGAATTAAAGTTGTATGAGTGAGAATATTGTTCATTATGTGCTTAAAAAGCCAAGAAATTCCATTTCTTAAAAAAGACTACATTTTTCCTCAATGCAACCAAAGAAAAAAAACAAACAGGTTACATGCTTGAACTTCACTTTAATTATAAACCCTACAGATAAATCACCAGCCCATAAAGGAACAAAGTTTCATCGAGTGTGCTGAAAATAGGCATAGTTTTTTCTTCAAAGGTACAAAAAGGGCAGCTGAAGCAAATGATATATTCAATCAGCATTGAAAGGGGGGGAAAACACACTTTTAAGAGCTAAATTGTGAAAAATCAAACAAAATCGAACTAAAAACCAACCATTTCCTTCTGGGAGGAGCCTAATTCATAATCGGATTCATCACTAGAAACATCCCGGTAAGCAAACCTGCCATAATTAAAGCTCTGTATAGACCTGGTATATGGCAAAGCAAGTTCCTTGGAATGAAAATCAGCAACAACAAAACACTTGAATGAAAAAATCCCATGATGCCTGAATCGAAGAGGGCGGGGCAATGGCTGGTTAGTAAAAGATAGGGTTTGGTGGTTTCTAACGGAAACAAAAGATGATGAAGAAAATAAAGAGGGTTTAAGGGTGGTTTTAGCTTTGTAATGGAAATGGAGAGATTTTGCTGTTTTGGTGGAAGTGGGTCTTAGAGACATGATTGTGTTCATTCTGATACAGCAAGGCATGGTTTTCTCTTCTTTTTTTTCTTTTTTTTCGGTTGCTTGCTGGGGTTTTAGAAGTGTTTTTGTTACATTTGCTTGAATTAGGGTTTATGGTTCAGAAATACTACTTCTACAACTCTGACAACAACCTGTGTTGTTGAAAATTTTAGTGCAGCTGAGCGAGAAGGTGAGAGGGTTGTATTCTTTCTCGCTGGGTTAGTTGATTGTGGAGAATGAGGGTTGTTTGTAAGTTTGAAGAATGGATAGCCCCCTTTCTTTTTTTTTCTTTTTTTGGTTTATAAATTGTTTTGGGCAATTTTGGATGGTGGAGCTTTGGAGGAGCTTCGGCCTCCTCGGCTTTTTACCTGCTATTTTCTACGTAGATAGAATTTTAAGTTAATTTTAAAGATTAACTTAAATAATGTGTTGATGATATAAATATATTTTAAAACATTAAAAAAAATATTCATAAACACAAACATGTTGTTTATATTACAAGTAAAATTTTATTTTAATTTTTAACATAGTATAAGAAAATATATCAGTTTTACAAATGCATTTTATTGTATAATAATTTTTAATTAATAAGTAAAAATAAGTTATTTACTTTTAATAAATTAAAATAGTATATAAATCCTACAAAATAGTTTTTAATACTAATTAAATACTTAAATAAAAAGCTAATTTTTAGTTGAGCATGGAAGTATTTAATCCAAATATTTTTTTTTAATTGATACTATTTTTATTTTTATTTTTATTATTTGTTTTAGAGGTTTTTATCTTACTAAAAACAAATATTTTTATTTTTATAAAGACACCATGCAAATAAACTCTATATATATCAAATAAAAAATTAATAATTTCTTTAAGACATTATAAAAATATAAAATAATTAAGAAAAAACAAACAACTATTTAAAAAAGATGAACGGAAACATTTAAAAAAACAAAGAAAAAATATTAATCTAAATCAAAAAAATTAGTGAACCCATAAACTAGAAAAGAGATTTAATATTTTTTTTTAAATCACGCATAAAAACACTTAAATTTACAACAAATATATTGCATACTTCAACTCTAATTATTGATTTTATGTGAAATTTTAGAATAATATTTCTAATATTTAGAATATTAAATCAAACTCAATTTGATAATTTTGTAAATTTTACTTAATATTTATTTGCTTGATAAACCTTTATTTGTTTAGATTCAATAAGAAACTTAATCATATTAAAATTCTTATTAACATTATAAACTATTTTAACATCAATTAAATATAATATTTCAGCTTAAAAAATCTTTATATTTTAGAAAAATTATTTTTTAAAAATATTTTAATGAAAAATTTTAATTAAATCCTAATCTGATATTTTATAAATTAATTTTTTTTTTATTTCATGGTGGACTCCGACCACATTTGAAAAATACAGTTAATTTGACTAGAACAGTAATATAAGATCTTAAAAGAAAATCATTAGAGAAAAATAATTTTGCATAAAAAATTAATTCATAATTAATATCAATAACAATTAAAACATGTAATGAACAATTTTAATTGTATAACGATGGCTCTGATACTATTATTGAATTTCTCGAAACACATACACACAATAAAAACAATAATTTAGAATTTTCTTAAAAGTCCCGGCAATTAAATTACATAATTTAGGTTTGTTTAGGGTTTAAGAAAAGATTACTTGAAGATTTGATTTATTTTTTAGGTTTAATTAATTTTTTCAACGTTAGGTTATCACAAACCACAAGTTATTTAAGTTTCCGGCCTTTAACACTAACTTACATAAATCACTAGTAAAAAATCTCCTAAAATTCTTTTTTAAAGGGAGAGAGAAAAAAAAAGATTAATATGTTTTGAAGCTCTCTTTTTTTTATGTTTAAAGTGTTTCTTTGTATATATGTTATGTAACATTTATACCACTCTAACTCAAAATATAAGATATAACATTTTATTTATAAAAAACAATTAATATCACTATAAATAATAAAATATCAATTTAACTCCTGAATAATATCACATATATTATTTTAGCATAATTTTAGAAATTTACTCAATTAAGTTCTTATATAAATTTTTATGTGTTGAATTGTAATCTCCTATATTAATTAGATTCTAGTTCTTAATTTATAAAACTTATTAATAATAAAGTTACACTTAATTAATTTTTTCAATTTAATTTCCAACCAATGATTTTTAATATGTGTGATCTATTATGTTTCTAATAAATTGACTCAAATATAAATCATAATACTAAATAAACTAGGATTAAATAAATTAAATTGTTTAATTATTTATCAATTCAAAAATTAATTGATATATATTTGAAGATCAAGTGCATCATTTAATAATGTTTCATGATCTCACAAATATTAAAAAAATCATAAATGATTTGATTTAATCTTTAATGAGTAGTTTCATAGTATAATTATTATACATTCATTAATAATGTTTTGATTTATACATTATAATATGGAGTGTATCTACTCTGTTAAGTCATAATTGTTCTCGACACTACAATTATTAATTCTTTGAATTAGATTTGAATTTTTTTTCAATACTATTTTACTTTGCGTAAGGATTTCATAATCAATATTATTTGAGAACATGTAGAATATTTTTTTAATTTATTTAAGGTGATGAATCCTTTCTTACCTACTTAAATACATTCATATAGTTTATATTATGCTCAATATATTTCGGCTATGTTATTAGAGTTTTATTAGCTTTCAATTTCATCATTCAATTAAAGTTTGTGTTGTTTTATTTTTTCTAAGTTGACCCTTATTCTTTTGATTTATTTTTTATTTTGTTAAATTTATTTTTCATTTCAATTTAACCATCCAATTAAAATTCTTGCTTGCCTTCTAATGTATTTTTTTTAATTTTGATTTTAACCCTTATTCTTTTAATTATATATTTTTTAAGATCATTTTGTGTAACTGATTTTTCTTCAAGTTTCATGCTTCAATATTTGATTTGTAAAGAATTGAGTTTTATATTTTTTTTTTATTTGTGGTACTTCTGATCTAATGATACGTGTTACAAGGTTAAAAAGTTAAAGTCATTTGTATTTTTTTCATTTTTTTTATTTTCTTTTATGATCTTATCATTCTACAATAATTTCTTTTTTAAAAGATTGGTTTTGCATTTATTGTTAATTTCTTTTCTACTATTTTATTTCAGTCTCTTGATCTAGGTCATAGGGTTCACATACCTTTTTTGAATATAAGGTTTTTTTAATTGTTATTTTTGTATTTGGTTTTTGAAGATATTATTCTAATTCATCTAAACAAATTTTGTTTTATACATATGAAATTTATTTTCTAAAAAATAATTATTTTTTAAATAATGTTCCTGATATGTTCGGTCTTGTGCAATATTTGTTTTAGGTTGTGATTTATTCAATTAGTTTCGTTTGTGTTTCAATTTTTATTATCTTTTATTGATTTAAATAAGCAAGTTAAGTAGACACAATCAAATAAACATTTTATTTTGTGAAATTAAATTTCTTGATCTATATCTATATATCAAATTTTACAATTTCTCTTTTAATTATTATTAATGATTTCCTCATATTTATTTATATAGATGATTATCGATTTATTAAATCATATATTTGCACAGGCTTTTAGATTTATACTTTGAATTTTTTATATAAAAACATATCAAAATATTTTATACACCCAAAAGGTAAATTAAATAGCTAATTTTATTTTATTTTTTGTAATTAAATTACTGAGATATAAATATTGTATTTACTTTATAGTCAAAAGAAAAGGAAAATTAATAGAAACTATAGCTTATTGCCAAAACATTATGGCTACAAACACTTTTCATCCTCTTTTAAATCATTATGGATTATGGATTGTAATAGTCAAGTTTTTTAAAAATTTCAATATGATTCTTGATTTTTTTTTGACATAATTGAGTCATTTTGAACCTAAATTAACATTTGATTGCATATTTTTTTGAAAGGAAAGGTGCAAAGTTGGATTGAAAATGAGAGAAGCAAAGTAAAAATAGTGGGTAAAATAGGTGGTGGTTTTAAATTTCATCCAAAAAAATTATTTTGATCTCTTATTTTTTTAGGTTTATAGATGATTGGTTCTTTTAGTTGTTAAAAAATTAATTTTGATATCAAAATTTATTTTTCTTAGTTTTCAGTCATTTTTTTGTGAGACGAGAGAGGATATTAGATTCTAATAGAAAAAGATAAAATAACTATTGACAATGATTTTGACAACCAAAAAAATTTAAATTGGTGTCAATAAATTCTATTTCATGAGGATGGTTTTACCTAAGTGTTTTGTTTCTTTTTTCTTGCTTGATGAGACAAGTTTGATCATGAGAATGTTTTTAGGTTGGAGTTGATTTTGGTTTTCTGAGGTCATTGATAGTTTTATCAAAGTGCTTAAGGATGTTCTCGAGATATTTTAGGTCAAAAACTAGGTTGAAAACGAGTTTTAAAATAAAAAATAAAGTCTTATTTTTACAGTGATCTTTTGTTGCTAAATTCTGTAAAAGTATATGACGTGTGCTGACTTTCTTTTTTTTATAAAAAGATAGAATAAATGATATATTATCTGTTCTTATAAAAATATTTTAAGAAATAAAGACAAACTTGGGCTCACAGGTTAGGCTGAAAGTCCCATATGCCTGAGCTCCTTCTAGGTGTTTTTTTTTTGTTTTTGCTATTTTATATTTGAGTTAAAAAATTAATAAAAAAAATCATCGAACTTGATTGAATTTATAAGCTAGATCGCAAGTGTAACGAGTTAATTAATAATATTCAAATTATTTGTTTTTTTGTTTAATGCTTTTTATGCCCTCCATTTAAAAAAAATAATAATTTCATTCTTTGTCATCAATAATGTGCTTTTATCATCTTGGTATAATATGTTTATCACCATTTCTTTTTACTTTTTAAACAAAATATTTGATATAAAAAAATTATTATGTATTTTATATCGATAATTATATAAAAATAATTTTTAAAATAAAAAATTTATTAAATATCATAGTTTGTATTATGAGTTTGCTTGATTAATTTGAGTTCATTTAATTTTTTTAAATAAATATCATTTTTTATTAATTTTATTTTTTAATATTAAATTAATTTAAATTTAAGTTTTTTATATTTTTTTAAAGGATATCCCCATGAATTTATAGGTAAACTCATGTTTATCTAAATAGATTTAATAGTTGCCATCCTAATATTAAATGAAAAATCATTTAATTCATAATTAAAATTTATTTTAAAAAAATATATATTTTCATTGAATATTTTGTTTTTGCACTTTAAATTTTTTTTACGTGCCAATATACTTGTTGAAGTCTATTTCTCTATTTAAAAAACTCAGTCGCTTAACCTTTAGAAACCCCACTTTTTTCATCGTTACAGAACTCTCTCGACCTCACTTCCTCGCTCTCTAGGGTTTCTCTCTTTCTCGTTTACCCCCTACCTTCTTTTTTAATTTACACTCTCTCGCCACAGAATTAGGGTTAGGGTTTAGAAAAACAATCAATGGCACTTGTAGCAAAATCCGCTCCTCGATCTTCCAAAACCGAGTCGTACGTCGACAACAAGCGGAAAGAAGACATCCGCCATGCCAACATCAAGTCCGCTTGCGCGGTGGCTGACGCTGTCAGAACCAGTCTTGGTCCTAAAGGAATGGACAAAATGATTTCAACTGCGAGCGGCGAAGTCATCATTACCAATGATGGCGCCACTATTCTTAACAAGATGGAGGTTCTCCAACCGGCTGCGAAGATGCTTGTTGAACTCTCTAAATCTCAAGACTCCGCTGCTGGTGACGGCACCACCACCGTCGTTGTTATTGCCGGATCGTTGCTTAAGCAGTGCCTTTCACTCCTCTCCTCTGGTATCCACCCTACGGTAATCTCCGATTCATTACATAAAGCTTCAATTAAAGCTGTTGATGTTTTAACTGCAATGGCTGTGCCTTTAGAGTTAACCGACCGTGATTCGTTAGTGAAATCTGCTAGCACTTCATTAAATAGTAAAGTTGTTAGTCAGTATTCGTCGTTGCTAGCTCCATTAGCTGTTGATGCTGTTTTGACTGTTGTGGATCCTGAGAAGCCAGATTTAGTTGATCTTAGGGATATTAAGATAGTGAAAAAGCTGGGTGGAACCGTGGATGATACAGAGATGGTTAGGGGTTTGGTTTTTGATAAGAAAGTGAGTCATGCTGCAGGTGGGCTGACGCGTGTTGAGAATGCCAAGATTGCGGTTATTCAGTTTCAGATTTCCCCACCGAAGACTGATATTGAGCAGAGTATAGTGGTGTCTGATTATGCACAAATGGATAGGATTCTGAAGGAAGAGAGGAATTATATTTTGGGTATGATTAAGAAGATTAAGGCAACTGGGTGTAATGTGTTGCTGATTCAGAAGAGTATTTTGAGGGATGCGGTGACAGATTTATCCTTGCATTATCTGGCGAAAGCGAAGATTTTGGTGATTAAGGATGTGGAGAGGGATGAGATTGAGTTCATTACTAAGACTTTGAATTGTTTGCCCATTGCAAATATTGAGCATTTCAAAGAGGAAAAGTTGGGGTATGCGGATCTAGTTGAGGAGGTTTCACTTGGAGATGGGAAGATTGTCAAGATTACTGGGATTAAGGATATGGGAAGGACTACCTGTGTGCTTGTACGTGGGTCCAATCAGCTAGTTCTCGATGAGGCAGAGCGGAGCTTGCATGATGCCCTATGTGTCATTAGGTGTTTGGTGAATAAACAGTTTTTGATTGCAGGTGGTGGGGCACCAGAGATTGAGTTGTCAAGACAGCTTGGAGCATGGGCCAAGGTGCTCCATGGGATGGAAGGATACTGTGTGAAGTCATTTGCTGAGGCACTTGAGGTTATACCTTATACTTTGGCAGAGAATGCAGGGCTGAATCCTATTACTATTGTGACTGAACTGAGGAATAGGCATGCTCAAGGAGAGATCAATGCAGGAATCAATGTGAGGAAGGGGCAGATCACAAATATTTTGGAGGAGAATGTGGTTCAGCCTCTGCTTGTGAGCACAAGTGCCATCACATTGGCAGCAGAGTGTGTGCGGATGATTTTGAAGATTGATGACATTGTTACTGTCAGGTAGATTGAAATCGAAGATGAAATGTGTTAGGCTATCTGTCTAGTAGTATCTATGATGTATTGAATGTGTGGCTTGAGCCTCATATGAATGGGGCTGTTTTTCCTTTTGTTTTTTCTTTTCCTCTAGAACTATCTTATGAATGGTTTATGGTTAAAGAATTTTGGTGGTATCTGCTTTGTTACTTGTTACTTGATGTTTGATTTATTTTTGGATATTTTATGCTATTTTGTTTGGAGATTTCTTTTACTCTTTCACAGCATTTAGCTTTCCTGTCTTTTGATCTATATAGATCATGGTATTCAATTTGCATATTACATCTGGGGTGTTGCTGAATAGACTTGGATTATTCTAGTGAAGCTTCTTTTCAGTAAGTAAAATTGCCGAATCAATGTTTATTGAGTTTATATCAACATGTACATGCATTATGCTCCAATGAGAACCTGTCAACTTTCATAGATGCACTCTAGCATTTTCTTACCGGTTTTTCCATGATGTGATAATATATAATTCGAGCAAGATGATGACAATCTTTGCAGTCGTGTACGATTGTGTAAATTGCATGAAACTAAATTTAGTACCTAATGTTACCTGTAGCTCCGATTTCTAGCTTCTACTTTTTTTTTCCTGAATACCCACCATTGTTGTCTTGCTAAACACCGGCCGCAGAGTTATGGTATTATGGTTTTTGTAATGCTTCATAGCATTTTTCATTTTAACCCCTCTTCTACACATCAAACATACTCCTTGTTACCCTGAAGTAATGCTCCAGTTACTTGTGAAATATTATTAGCCTTTCAAGTTCCTTGTTTATGTAGTTTACGAGTCTACATCATCACTAGGCTCAACACAACCTTCCCTACATGCCAAACGACTCTCTTCTTGTCAGGGGACAGAATTACCAACGATCAAGACCACTTACCAAAAATCATTCTACGACTGCCTGTTAAATAAATCCAATAATAAACTTGGGTATCCATAATCGCTGCACATAAATGTATATCTAATGTGTTCACAATCCTGTTAAGCAGTATCCTACTATAATTTATCCAGTAAATTATAACACTGCTTTTGCTTTTAGCTTTGGGTCGTTAAAAATAATCCGGCTACAGAGTTGTTGGTGTTCGTTTTTTATTTTGATGTTGATCAAGTGCAACTTATATATAAAAAAAAAAAGCCAGGATCAATCATGCTTCTATTACATGATGTGTAAAATGGATTGTACCTGGAAGCATTATGTCGGTCTCAGGAAAAGTTTAATTGCTATATAAGATGGCTTCATGTTTTCTGTAAATCAAGTTGGCTTCTTAAGGCTCTGTTTCAACTACTTGATTTTTTTCTTCTTTCCATGTGGACGGTGTAGTTTTGGTACATAAAATGGGTATGGAAAGGAGTTGATCACATATAGATCATTACTGTGTTGTTGACTGCCGTAAATTTTTTTTAATGAAAAAAATAAATTTGAGTATTATTAATATTTTATTAAAAAATAATTTAAACCACATAAGAGCTAATTTGATGAAATCCAGTTATTTGATAGGTTCAAAGATAACCTAGATAATTAATAAAAATATAGTTTGATTAAAAAAATTTAAAAATATACTAAGTATATTAAATTGATTTATATCAATCCGGGTTAACTTGTAAAATCTGCAATTTAAGTTATGAGACCATGATAATCTCATAAAAAAAATCAAAATAAATTATGAAACTCAATTTTTAATCAATCCAATATTGAAGGATGAAATTTTAAAAAAATAAATTAAAAAATAATAAAAAATAATTAACCCGAGTTAACCTACCAAACCTGTGAATCGGGTTATAAGATCAGGATAACTCCATAGAAATTGAATCAAAATAAATTATGAAATTTAATTCTCAATCAACTTAATATTAAAGGATACAGTAAAAAAAAATTAATTAAAAAAGAATAAAAAGACAACCTGATTAGTACTTAAAAATGCATTTTTATCATGGTTTTATATCATCATTTTGCACTTGAAATATCAATAACTCCTTAACTAAAATATGTTTTATAATAATGTATCTAATAATATAAGATACCTATAATTTATGGTAAATATCTATTTTTAATGCAGGCCTATCACATAAATGAAAAGATTGATTGATGACTTGAAGAACTTAAATTGCAAGGATAAAGAGATGGCCAAACTTAGAAAAGAGATGTCGGTGCAATCCAAACCGGAACACTGTTCGGTAATTGGGTCATATCTAGAGCTATATATCTCAGATTTAGGTCCAATTTATATGGATGGAAAGGTAAGACATAGGCCTACAACTTTCATATGGAGCCCAAGATCTAAAAAGGCCATTATCAAGTCCAAATTGTAGCAACAACAAAGAAGCCCGAATCTGTCTTCCAGCCCGAGCACTGTTCGGTATTTTGGCCATATCTAGAGTTCTAGAAGTCCAAATGAGCTGAAATTTTTACACAAGAAAGCTGAGACAATTGCCTACAACTTTCATGTTTACAACTGGCTCCAATTTTGACGTTATCAATGACGTTTTGGGCAGACAAGAGAAGATAAGGATTGTCACCAAGTCAAAAGTTGGTCACCCACTTATCAATTAGTCATCAAATCAATAGTTCCCATTTTTGGCCTATAAAAGGAGGCATTTGCCATGCATTTAGGCATCTTGATTTCCAGATCAAGATCATGCTCTTCCTTTCTCTCTTTGTATTTTTTATGCTTTGTTTTCATTAATATTAAGTTTATGCCTTTCATTTCCTTTCCTTTACTTAGTTAACTTTTATGTTCTTATTTTGTTTATCTATTTTGCTTTCTTTCATTATGTCTAGCTAAGTTAATTATGTCAAGGTGAAAAGGTTACACTAATGGTGTAAGAATAAGTATAATGTAAACTTAATATGGACTTTAATGTTTGATACTAACATGTTTTATATTTGCTATCTTGTTCACTCTTTAATACTTTGCTTGTTAAATGACTAATCTTGATTTATGTTATATAACACTTGGTACAACAAATGCTTGGCACTTTCATAGCCCATAATGTATGGTATAACCGACACCTGAGCTATGAAAGGAACTTGATTTGTTGTTAACATAAGTTATAATCATGAATGCTTGACGAGATTTACAAGTATTAGCATTAATTGAATAAGATGACTAATGTAAGTCAACTCATAAAACTCATGATTTAGATCATAAGACTCGAATAACCACATAAAGCAAATCATAATAAATCATGAAGCTTAATATTCAATAATTCAAATGTTAAAGGAAAAACACAAGGGTAGAAAAACAACAACTATTATAATAAATAATTTTTATAAAGTGGTGCACAATAAGCACCACCTCTTTTAGCTTTTGTTACAAGAGAAATGGAAGAGAGAGGTCTAATTCAGTCTAAAATTATCTTGTGTTACTTGGATGATATGACCCTCTATGAACATCAAAACTTCACAAAGAGTTTAGGAGGTTAAGAGGTTTCTTGGGATGAATATGTAGAGGTTTTGTTGACTTTTAGAGTCACACATTTATGTTTTTATATATTTTCATTATAACAATAAAATGAAAAATAAACTAATAATATGCTTGGTGAAGAATAAGTGTTAAACAAGTTTTATTGAAGAAATGGTTTTTCTCAAGTAGAGTAAAAAGCTTCGTGTGAATTCATAAAGTGAAATTGTACTCCTGAGTTTGGACTAATGAAGAAATATAATACTCAAGTACAATTTGATACTTGAGGTGTGGATGTAAATTTACTGAATTATGTTAAAACAAATTTGCAAAATTGCAATACTTGAAGTACTTTAATTATATTATTGATTGTTGTATTTACTTGAAGTAATTTGTCTTCAGTGTAAAATTTAGTGATACACCTAATTCACCATTTATTTGGTGTTAATTTACCTTAATTTTTGAACAATAATTGATACCAGAGCTTAGTTTTTATATATAAAGTTTGCTTAAACTTTGAGTAAAATAACAACTAGTTATAATCTCTAAAATAAAGGATCATGCACATCCATGCCACTATTTTTTATAGTAATGATTATACCTATTGGAAAGCTATAATGATAATTTATCTTCAGTCTATTGATTTTGATTTATGGTTATACATAGAAAATAGATCTCATAGACTTATTAAAATTAAAAATGGTGTTAAGATTCTTAAAACTAGAATTAAATATACAGATAATGATAAGAAATCACTTTTATTGGATGCCAAAGCCATGAATACCTTATATTGTGCTTTAAGTAGAGGTGAATTCAATAGAATTATATCATGTAAAAATGCTAGAGAAATTTGGAATGCCTTAGAAGTAACTTATGAAAGAACTAACTTATAAAAGAACTAACCAACTCAAAGAGTTCATCAATATGAATTGTTTAAAATGCTTTCTAGTGAATCCATTAGTGATATATTGAATAGAATGACTATCATTATAAATAGTTTGGATGCACTTGGTAGAACATGCACTAATGCCAAAATTATGAGCAAATTCTTAGGTATTTACCAAAAACTTAGGAAGCAAAGGTAACGACAATTCAAAAAGCCAAAAATCTCACCAAACTTTGATTTGAGGAGCTTATTGGATCTTTGATGCCTCATGACACCATTATAAATAAGAAAAAACAAGAAGAAAAGCCAAAAAAGAACTTAGCATTCAAAACTGTCCATCACATTAAAGATGATGAAGATGATCATATAGACAATAAAGAAGACAATACTTTAAAATACTTTAATTAGAAAACACTAAATCTAAGTTAAAAATTCACCTAGGTTAAACTGTTAAATATAAAATATTGCATAAACTAATTTATTGTTTGAGGTTACCAAATCAACCAGTTGACTGTTTATTCATTATTGATGAAAACTTAGGAATTTTTCATGAATTAATTGACCATTTTAGTTGTTAGTGGGACTGTAATGACTATAAACCATTAATTTTTCTTAGAAACTTATATATAACTAGTCTAATTGAAAAATTAGAAAAGGAATCCAAACATATATGATATACAAACTTCTAAGAGTAAAATAACTTTAAAATCATCAATACATTCTAGTTTATACTACTAAACCTTTATATTCTAGCATAAAAAGTATTCATATTGTCATTAAACTTAAACACCTTCATATCTTATAAGTGTTATTTAGTGATTAAATTGTAATATCCATTATATCGAGAGAGTTTGATGTGAAAACCAAATCATTATTGTAAACTTTTAAAAGCTAGGTAAAAAATTTCAGTATTGCTGAGAGAATTTCACCAAATAAAAAAAATCTTGGCGAGGGTATATCTTCAAGTGGACAAAAACTGAGTTTTCTTCAAGTGGTGTAAAAAGCTTATATTGAATTCATCAAGTAGAATTATACTCATGAGCTTGGACTAGTTAAGGAGTACAATACTCAAATATGATTTGATACTTGATTATGAATGTAGGTTTGTCGGACCATGTGAAAACTAGTTTACAAATTTTATTCCTTAACTCTTTACTTGAAGTACTTTAATTATATTGTTGATTATTGTATTTACTTGAATTAATTTATCTTAAGTGTGAAATTTAGTGATACAACAAATTCACCCCTTTTTCAATCTTAAGTTGCCTTAATAATTGAATAATAAGTTTTATGCTATAGGTTTGGGGAACAAAAAGATCCTTTAGAAGAGTCGAAGCATCTTAAGTAAAATGGAAGTTTGGAGGCTTATATTCATGATTATGATATTATATAAAATAGGACAGAGATTAGTGAGAAGCAAGCCTTGTAGATTAAAAACATAGTTAAAATGTTAGAACTTAAAGCATTGAAACAAGCTTATAATTTGGCTTGTCTATAAAAAAATACCTTGTCTTATCAAAAAAACCACCACAACAACTTTAAACATCCTACATATACCATGACCTTAATTAGTCAATCTAGATTTAATCAACATCCTACCCTAAACAGAAACACATACTTTATAACTATTAATATCTTAAATTTTTATAAACCTGGTTTATTAGATACACCTACTCAAAATTTCACTTTTAAATCAATTATCAAACCAACCAAGTCATTACAAAATATGGAGTTAGATGAGAGAAGAATTAAAAGGTTATGTTTTTGGTATGATAAGAAATTTGTGCCATGCTATAAGTAAAAAAAATTAAGAAACTCTATTATCTGTATATTGTAGAAGATGAACGACATATAAAAAACAGTGAAAAGAAACAATAATTTCAATTCTAAAACTATTACCTCTTAGATATCCATCAATATATTGGAGAGTGTTAATGGTTCATACCCTTTAAGTAACTAGAAAGGTGAATAAATATTTACCTTTTATTATGGTAAACTTTAACAAAACCTTTAATTTTATTAATTTTAAAGTGGCTAATAAGTTATAATATAATTTTCACTGTTATCACATCTTTAACAATGAAAACTGTCAATAAAAGGATCATAATTTACTCAACAATGCGTAAGGATTTCAAATAAAAGATATATGTAGTGAATTTTATGGTTGATGTATTCAATGTTGAGTTAAATTATCATGACATGGTGTTAGGAATTGTATCCCATGGTTGATGCATTCAATGTATGGTGTTAGGAATTGTATCCAATCATAAAAAGTTATAGATGTCATTTCAATGGCATGAACATAAGGTATTACTTAAAAGGGAAGAACCTGCATAATTTCAAGCTATTAAATTTGAGCACTTTAATAACTTAATTAAAAGTGCATCTAAACTAGCCAAGGTTAGCCTGTGAAATTTGAGAATGGTGGAAGAAAAGTGTCAAAGGTTTATGCTCCATGACTATTGCTTGTGTGCCAATGAAGAAAAAGGATCCATCTTTAGAAGCACCTCTAAACACTTATGATCATAATACTCCTACGTTTAAAACTGCTTTCAAGACTCCCAGCATATTTCTACTGCAATCAAATCAAATACCCAAGTTATGTGCTTTTTAAGAAAGGAGTAGTTACGGATCAACCTATTTAAGAGGAATTAATTGACCCATCAAATTAAAGAAACACAACCCATAACTTCAGCTTTTCTTCTCAAATAAAAAACCAAGATTTTACTATGAAAAGAAATCTGTCTGATGTTCTAAAGCAACCACCGTCGAAAATAGATGAGAGACATGGAGTGATGGGATGACTTCAAACAAATTATCAAACAAAGCCTCTCTCCAGGCAACAAACCCGCCATCAATACACGCGCAGTGACCGCCGATCAACAAAACCGGTTGCCACAATCGAACACAACAACCATCCACTGCCTGCTGCAACTCCTCCAGCACCAATCAATTTCCCACAACCACCATCAACACAGCGGTGATCTTCCAGCCCGCCTTCTCAAAACCGATCCCAATCTTCCCTCTCTTTCAATCAAACCCATCCTCTCATCTACTCACAAATCAGCCACCATCACAATCCGTCTTCACAGAGTCCATACAAAAATCAAAATCATTCCCAGCCTCTCAACCGTGAGTCACTGCCCGAACCATCTCCACAACCCAAACTGACTGCCACAGCCCACATCCGCAATTGTTTTTTATTAGACCCAACATCTAGAAGCTGTACCAAAGATCCAAGGAGAGAGTAGAAGTGTAAAGAAGAGAGAAAGTGACAGTGACAGAGAAAATGAAGTTTTGAATTAAAATTGATTTATGAGTGGGTGAGAGAGAAGAAAAGCACTGGACTGGTATTGTTGATGAAAAAAATTCCATTATTGGTGGTGGACTGGAAAAGGAGGCAGTTGGCGAAGGGAGGCTCTTATTCCTTCTTCGGTGGATTTCCTTAGATTTCCAGTGTTATCAAATTATAGACTTAAACTGTAATTCGTGAAAGAATTCAGAAATGAAAGTGATTGAGGACAGGAGGGTAAAATTAATTCTCTCTTGAAAAACACCAAAAATAGCAGGATTTCGGGGGAATTTCAAATCAATCAAAAGGACTTTAGGGTTCCTCGAACATAGCCAGCACCATGAAATTAATATACATAATGAATTGTCAGATAATTTCAATGAACGCATGCCAACCTCAATGACATGCCCAAACTGAAGTGAGGCATCAACAACTACAGTGGCATGAACGAGACACGAAGCAGAAACATGTCAAGCTTGCATGAGAATTGGAGCTGAGAATTGACGAAACAGAAATAGAAGCAATCGCCATACTCTGTTCAGTATGCAGAGATGGGGAAAAAATGTTAATAGACACGTACACAATAAGAGGTTCCACCACACTTGATATGATAATGAGAACATTGCCTATTAACAATCTCTTGATCTTATTATTTTCCTCCGGTAATGAAACCTTATTAAGACTGGTAGAGTCCATGCCTTCATTATTAAAATGGATCTCTTTCTCATTTGCCTGGATGAGTGATTCCTAGGACAGCCATCACTGCAGGATCTTACCACACAGCCTAATACTTTTTTTTTAGCGGCACAGGCTACCACAAGCATGGGCCATCTCAGTTTCTACTCCTCACCATGTTGCCACATCCACCGCCACAACCACCACATCCACCACAACCCCCACTATTTCCACTCTTCATTGTGTCACCACACACACTGTCACCAGAGTTTCCACTCCTCACCATGTCCCCGCATCCACTGCCACAACCACCACAACCGCCACAGTTTCCACTTCTCACCATGTCCCCGCATCCACTGCCACAACCGCCACAACCACCACAGTTTCCACTTCTCACCATGTCCCCGCATCCACCGCTACAACCGCCACCACAGTTTCCACTCCTCACCATGTCTCCACATCCACCACTGCAACCGCCACCACAATTTCCACTCCTCACTATGCTTCCTTTAGCCACGTCCACATTCAGCTCCTTGTTACCTTCTGAAGCAGCAGTCAGGCTGATTTGCTCAGGTTTCTCATGAAAGCCTTTGGCCTTTTCCACTAAACTATCTACCTCCAGATTTTCTCTGTTAGAAGTGAAGCCATTATATCCTTCCTTCTTCAAAATATCAGAAAGTATGAAGGCTAATATGATTGCAGGCAACACCAACCATGATTCCTTTACCTGTTAATATGTTTTAAATCAGATACAATTTGGGATATGTAAATAGCATTCTAGTCAATGTGATGAGCAGTAGTGTACCTTGACAAATCCAGACTTTAAATCAAGCAATGCCACAGCTTTTCCATATGGATACTCAGCAGAAAATTCAACAGCAGTCATAAAATCTTGTTTACTTCTCTTCTTCTCGCAATGTTTAGGCTCAAAATCGAGCTTCTTTCCCTGGAAAAGTTTTACCTGGCCAGAGAAAAATTCAACACAAGTTTGTAAGATACTCTGAAACGATGGCAAGTTCTGTGGTTAGCTAAAAAATTAAGACTCTAAAACCATGAGGACAATACATAGAGTGAAAGCATGATCCATGTGGGTGAGAATGCAGTCCTATTCAGGTTGAAGACCCCGATTAGTTCAACTCAGCTAAGCTTCAACCTTAAATTAGCACTACGAAACTATTGAATATGGCACATTGTACTGGTTTCTATGTTGGTTTGCAAAATCCTTGTTAAAGATTTGAGGGTGAAGTAACAAAAAAAAATGCAGTTCTTTCACAGATGATCAATATTATTAGTGATGTTCAGGCTATTTGGAATGATTGTTCATAATGGAAATTCATAAAGAATAATGGATTTTAAAAGAATTTGAAGGATATCAAAATAACAAATTTTAGAGAAAAAAGTGAAAGGTAAAAGATGACTACCATCCGACAGCCTATGAGCTCAAAGAGATGACCATCTTCATTGGATTTCTTTTGTGGCTCAAGGTACCACTGAGAATCCATCAAACACCACCGAGTCCCCACAAACTCAGCAAGAATACATGTTTCACCAGTCTTCATAACACCAGTTACTTGCTGCTTAAGAATGCTTCTTTCTTTCTCCTTTGCCTTTGTTGAGTTCCTAAAGTACAATTAAAGCCAGAAAATGATATAATGCTTTGGAATATATAATAAGGTCCTGCTATCATGTCACATGCCAACAGAAAGATGCTTGACAAGCATACACTGCCAAAAGATCTCAAGTTTCTAACAACTCCAACAAATTCTACTATCACACTGAAAGAAAAGGACAGGTTCTGTTAATGCAGGATATTTCAACAAATAAAATCTCCAAATTTGAGAAAACTACATTACCATGTAGAGTTACTATAATCAAAACATATTTTATTGGAGACCAAGTGTGAAATTATCTATTATCATAATCCTTGGTGCAACTACAGGTGCTGTTCATTTTTAAGATTCATTACACTCGCTTACAATATAACATATGAACACGTATTTCTTTGATTAATGAATTTAAGGTTCTTCAGATGCAGGGCGTTGAGTGTTTGAAGTAATAACATTCTGATATAGGCCATAATTTTACTGCATATGTAAAGGCTGGAATTACAGTTTTAAACTTGAGATGATATGTGGATACAAGCATACCTCATTTGTAGGCTGATAATCTCAGCATCAGTTTTATCAACTACAGAAGTCCAGATATTAGGATGTTGTGCCCTTCCAGGAAGTGGGAAGAAGCAAGAACTTTTTGACTGTGCTTGGGAACGAATCATGTGCAGTTCATATGGTGCTTGGATGGGAACACTAAATGAGGCAGCGATTCGGAGGCAGATTGGCTTTGAGCTCATATTTCCAGAAGTAGGCTCCAATTCCACCCATCTTTCCACAGAAAGTTCAGACACCGGGTTCAGAAAGTCTTCCAGGGAGAACGAGGTAGTGCCCATTGTTGTACACACCTTGGTTAGTGGTAAGGTGGAAGGTGAATGTGATACAAGTTCAAAGAAAAGCTCTCCCTTAGGTTCACATTGGAAAGAAGCAACATGTTTGTTTCCTGATTCTGACAGGATAGTAAGTTTCCGCTTAACATTAAAGAATGCATCAGGTTGCTTTTTATTAAACATCACAAAGAGTTTTCCCTTGTGCCTCTCTGGTAAGTTTTTGACTCCCACGATCTCCAAAAGGACCTAAATAGTATGAAGAAGAAAAAAATAAGAATGTAACCGGTCACAGTAAAATAGCCAGCATATATAATCAATTGGCATATGTAGAGCGCCAAACAGAAAAGGAACTGAAGCCACTTTAGTGGTTGCACTAAGTGATACTGATAAATCAGAAAGGAGGTTGAATGTATATGTTCATAAGCTTCTAGGCTGCATAAGAAATAGAACATTCCTATTTTTTCTTGTTACAAACTTGAGGTTAGAACTTGAGATCCCTTGGGAGGAGGGGTGACACTAATGTCAGTTGAACCTCATTGGCCATAACAATCCTAACTTTAGATTCATTGCCCATTTATTGATGTGTCACTTAAACTAAAAAAATAGTGGATAGGAGCAGGAAGAAAGAGAGGTTTCAGAGAACTTCAAATTGACAAATGATAAACAAAATAATAAATCTGGGGAAGGGAAAAAGAACAGTGATCAGAAATTACCTCAACAATCTTCCGCTCTGAAAGTTCAATCATCTTCTTGTTTTGATTTGATTTTTCTAACTCTTTGCTCAAGATATTTGATTGGAACGGAATGGTTGTGAGAGGAGATGGATCGCTGCCTCTATACATTGCACCTGCCTTCCAATACCTTCTGCCAAATGTCTCTTCCCAATGCCTCGTGGTTCCAGAAAATCCAACATCCAGCTTCTTCCCTTTAGATCTGTCAGAGTCCATGTCATCATGCGCCAATATCCTGCCAAGTGCTTGACTCACATCTTTACAGTAAGAAACAGGATGCAACTGGTGTGTGTGCCAGATAAGATCAATGTCGTAAGTTGGAACACAAAAGCAATTTATGGACTTTTCCCTATTCCTCTTGATAATATGCAAAAACCCTTTATATCTGGCTATAGCTCCTTGAAGGAAAATATCATTGTTCATGTGGGGTCTGGAAACCTGTCACAAATGGGAGGAAGAGAACTAAACCAGGGAATGTAAAAAATAAAAACAAAAATACAAGATCAGGGCACCAGGGCAAAAGAAACCTTGAGCTGCACATAACTCCATGTGTGTGCCGAAAGCATATGAAGTAATTAACCATGTAAAAAGAATTTGCACATGTTCATAATCACAAAAGCAAACCAAATAACTTTAAACGGATGGTTCTTTAACTTTCAACTGTGCTGCTGGCACTCACTTATTGATGGAATTAAGAATATATAGTTCGTTTAGTTTTTTATAGAATATGGGGTTCTCCCTCAGAAAGACCATGAAAGGGCTCTCCACCACTTACATATTTATTATGATGTGAAGTTTTTGAGATGCCATACAACCCTTATGAAACTAAGAATACGAATGTTTTCATGAAAGATGCTTCTTTTTCCACCATTTCTGAATAGTAGGAAGCATTGTTCCAAATCATACTCCGGGAAAAAAGACAGTTGTAAAAACATTAAAAATTCAAGGAAACTTTCCACGATTGTTTCTTTATGCAATCAATTAGTGACTTTAAATTGTAAGAAACTGATCTTATCGCTATTCTCATATCCAAGTGCCAACCAAGCAGTTATCAGGCTACTAACTACATTAATTTATGAGACAGCAACAAAAGTAGCATCTCAGCCAAACTATTCTAGCCATATGTCATCTTCACTTCAAATGATAAAAAAATATGATTGCCAATAAATTCAAAGATTGTGACATAAGCGATCAAGATTATCCTTTCATTACCTGATAAAAGAAAGGGCTCTGCCTTTTAACAGCCGACACCAAATCATAGCTCGTACATTTCTCAAGGGTTGAAATTTTTTCATTGACAGCTTCTGAGAAAGCCAAATCGAAGTCATAACGCTCATGTGGATAGAATCTGTTCCAAATTTCTTCAGTTTTCCTTTTACAAACTCCATTGACAGAGGATACAACATCAGAGTAATCGAGGATCTTTCCATAAAGTTCTTCACAGTCAGATTTGTACCGTAGCTGGATCGCAAAGCCAACAAACAATGATTACCAACTAAACATAAAAAGTCAAGGCAACAATATCGTAGTTAGTAACCTACTGGATTGAGCCGGTGGCAATGCCAAATCCATTCACAATCAAGAGGCACCACCAATGGTCCTTCAGAAATTGGCGACTCCAAATGTTTTGCAAGCAAGGGAAGCCAGCAAGCATTGTACCTGAAAATTGAGATTAACATTCATAAAATTGATAGATGTGTGCAGGGATTGAACTTCCATATGAAAGGTACACTTAAGAGACAAACTATGACTAAACCCCAGAAAATACTAAGATTCAAGTCCTCCTAGAATGCATATAGAAAAAAGAAGATAAAAAAAGGGTGGATACCTTCTTTACTTTGATTTTAGTGGTCTTTTCACATAATTATAATCCATAAAATGACAAAGCAGACTTAAACACACAGATATCTCTATTCCCAAGTGAATGTATTAACAAAAAAATTTATAGTAGCAACAACAAAAACAAAACCAATATATATAATATATAAAGAATAACCAGCAGATTTGAAGTCCGAAGACAAGTAAAGGTAAGGTGAGCCAAATGAAGCAAAAGAAAATCAATTCAGACAATTGGATAGGGTTAGATTTATTCGTGCCTGAAAATGGCCCTGTCAAGGGTAGGACCATCATAAAGCCAGCGATTCTTATCAACGGCAGCAAGAAACTGAAGTTGCTGTTTCGCTGCAGCCAAAAGATCCACAGTTATCTCAATCTTTTGAGCTTTAAGCCACTCAAACTCTTGTTCTTTCTCCCTCTCCATCTCCATCTCCCTCTCTCAATTCTTTTTACCTGATTATTAAAATAATACTTGTTCAGTAGAGAGTAACAAAACCCATCATCTAATAAAAATAAATGATAAATAAAAGAAGGCCCAGAAAACTTTCAGAGACTGATTCAAAAGAAAACACAAAAATATGCTTTCAAAAGCCTTATGTATAAAATTTGAGCATGATCGATCAACTAAGACTAAAAGGTCAACGTAAAAGTAATGAATGGAAATGGGATTGATGACCAAATGATGAATGAAGTTGTGATCTTTATTTTTTAATGGGGGGTCACCGGAGATTGTTTACGGGAAAATGTTCCGGCGAGAAGGACTGGGGATAGAGGAAATTCTCGCTTACTTGATTTGCTTTACTTTCCGGTTGGTGGTCTGGACATGGACATGGTGGAAGGAGGACAAGACAGGTACTTAGAGCATCTCCAATCCAAAATGCTATTTTGAAAAGCTAAATTGATAAAATAGCATTTTAAATAGTATAAATATAGCTTATTTTACCATATTTATTCCAATGGAAAAAAGCCATTTGAAGAGCCATTTATATTGGAGTGAAAAAAATAAGTGTTTTATTATTTCTTAATATTGTTTACAAATAGGAATTGCCATTTTGACATTTTCACTTGTTCTTTTTCCCTTGTAAGTACCTGAAATGACGCAATTATCCTTCTTAGACCATATAGTAATTTACTAACCCATAGCAGCTTAATTAATTACCTATTAACATTTAAAAAAAAAAAACACAAAAGGAGAATGTTTTTTACTTGTTTCTTTTCACGGATTACTATTTATTAGAATTTATTATTATTTTTTATTTATTTTTAAAATTTATTATTAAATTTATTTTTTATTAAAATATCTCTCTCATATTATACAATTATTTTTTATTAAAATATCTCTCTCATATTATACAAGTTATAAATTTGATAAATTAAATTAATTAATTTATATATTTTTTATATTGAATCAATTAAAAAAATAATGAAGAAAGAATTTTTATCTTATCGTCTCAGCTAACAATATTTATTAGAATAATATTTTTTAATTTATATATATATTTTTAACTTTATCCTTTAATATTATATTTATTGAGAATTGTATTTTATAATTTTTCTTAATTTATCTTTTATTCTTTAATATTATATTTATTGAGAATTATATTTTATAATTTTTCTTAATTTATCTTTTATTAGGTTATTTTAGACTATTAATAAAAATTATAGGTTTATCAAGTTAATTCTATTGATTTGAGGTATTTTTTTAATTGATTTTTTAATCAATTTTATCCTTTAATATTAGGTTGATTGAGAATTAGACATTGTGATTTGTTTTGATATATTTTCTACGAGATTATCATTATCTCATGACTTGAGTTATGGAATTGATAATTTAACTATAATTAACTCGAGTTATATTTTGTATCCATTTTTTGATTGATTTTTATTTTATTTTATAATTTTATCTTTCAACATTAAATTGTTTAAAAATTAAACATTATAATTTGTTTTAATTTGCTTTATATTCAGTTATTTTGGTTTCATGATTTGAGGTCCAAGTTTGGTAGGCTAATCCAAGTTAACTCGAGTTATTTTTTAAATTTTTTTTGGTTATTTTTTCCAATTTTACATTTAAGATTAGATTTATTAAATATTATATTCTTAATTTATTTTGATTTATATGGAGTTATCATGATCTCATAACTTTGTATATAAATTGACAAGTTAACTCAAGTTGATCCAAATCAATTTAATATATTTTTATCTTAATTTTCATAAGAAAAATCTTATCTTAAATATTTATTTTGACTTAGATTATACTTTTATCAGTTATTTAGGTTTTTTTTAGACCAGCCAAAGTGATCCAAGACTTTTATGAATTAAATCCTACATATTACCTACATTTCTCAACTATATCTTTTTGACAATTTCTTTTAACAGTTCAAATTTAATTTTTATATTTTATACACTAAAATAATGTCAATTTGAAGAAAGTTTGATGAAAAAGTAAGTAACATCTTCAATCTAATATGCACATTTATGAGCAAAAATAACATAGTTTGAAAAAAATATTCATAAAAATATTAATGAGTAGCTGATTTAGGACTTTAATTTTAAAAAAATATTTATTACAAATGACTTATAGGTTTGGGAACTAAGAATGAGTGTATAACTTTAATACTAAATTGAGGTTTCCACTAATAGTTTATTGAAGAAAGCAAAAGAAGATGCCATGCAAAAAGATCCAAATATTACTTGACTTTCTTTGATCTCAAACAAAAAATGGAAACTCAGTGGAAATGGGGAATATATATATATATATTTGTTTATTAGTGTTTCTTGACTATGCTGATGATGCTACATTGAATGGAACCAAAAAGAAGGAGATGGTGGTTCCAAGGAAAGGAAGTGGCTGTGTCAATTGAAGTGGTCTGTAGTACATTTCTTTCTCTTTACATATTTTTCTTAAGAGGAAATGTCAAGGAAACTTATAAACAAAAGACTTCTTTTTATCAGAAAAGGACATGACCTTTGGTTCAATTTGTTTGTCCGCTTGTGTAACTTCCTCATCTTTAATTATTACCTTTTCTACTGGCTGCGTCTAGGCTCCATGTCCTATGAGAAAGTTATTGTGTTTTTTTTAAACGTTTTTAATTTAAAAATATATTAAAATAATTTTTTAATGTTTTTAATTTAAAAATATATTAAAAAAATTTTTTTATTTTAAAAAAATTATTTTTAATATTAATATATTAAAACAATATAAAAATATATTTAAAAATAAATAAAATAAAATAAAATTCAAATTTAATTTTTTTAACAAAAACCATTCATGCACAAAAATAAACGGGTAAAACAGAACAATCAACAAAAACGTGAACTGAGATGGGCAATGACAGAAGGTTGCGTGGGAAGTTCTCCTTCCAAAGACACAAATGGATAATTTTCTTGAGAAGCCTCTTGCTTGTACGAAACACATGTGCTGTCAGTACAATCAAGGGAGAACCAGTACAACTATGCTCTTGCCAGTACTGTGTTTAATGCAATTGCCAGTACCGTGTTATATCAAGAATTAGAGGCTTACATGTTTATTGAGTTTCTAAGTTATCAGTGAATCGTGGAGATTAATCGTGATACATGAAAGTTGATTCAGACACTTCATATAAAAAAAATAAAATTAGTAGATGGCACTAGTAATAACTTCAAACCAAGATTAGAATTAAGAGATTTACTCCTAGTGTAATTTCAGATTTAATTAATGTAATTACTAATATAATAATTATTAGATATTTATCTGGTTGAGCTATAAAATCTATTCGATATATAAGAATCTACCGAGAGATATGTAAACTAATTTGAAAAATCTATATAAATAAAATAAAATGGAATTAACATGATTTTATACTAGGATTTTTTAGAATTTTTTTAATGTTTATACAAAAACATTTTGAGTAAAATTATTCAAGTATATTATATAAATTTCATTCTCTGTTTTAGTTCTATTAAATATTGGATTAAAATTATTAGGTATACTTGCACCTTATTGATTTGGATAGATCAACTCATCTACATGAAAAAAAAAAAGAAATTATAATTAACCTCTTTATCACATGGATTTTAACCTAAATAATATCATTATTTTAGATGTTAAACATGTCCAAGCCAATTAACACTAGGTTGAAAATTATTTAGTTTAAGTGATAAAGGGTCAATTTTATTATTTTCATGTAGAGAGAATGTTTTGACTAAAGCGATATAATAACATAATGTCTAATAACTTTAATTCATTAATTATTTAGTGTTACACACTAATCTCCATGATTTGAATTTTAAAAAAGTTTCACATTGAAACAAAAAATAATAATAACAAAGAACATAAAAAATTTTGAATTTCTAACAATTTGAAAATAAAAAACCCTTCAAATCATAGAAAAATTCCCCAAATTATTAAAAATAGTAAAATATCAACTTCCCATATCTAATTCAATTTATTCTACTAAATTTCCATTTAATAACATCTCATATAGGTTATATATCTCTCTAGATCTTCAATCGAACACATCTTTCATCAAGGGTATTAATAAATACAACAATGTTCTCATTGTCTTCTTTGATAAAAATCTTATGCTCATCAATTTCAATTTCTATTATGAGCCTAGTGTATTTATCATTAATGCTTTAAATATAAAGTTATTGAAGTATATGAACACCATGTTGTCACTAAAATTTATTATAGTTAAATTAAAGTAATCATTGAACTTGCTCTATATGAATCTTTGTAACCTTAGAATAACTTGATAAATATAATAATTTTCATGGTAAGTTGATGGTATTAGAGATATATGATCACTTTGTAACTTTACAGTAAGTCATAAACAAATAAATCTTAGTTAAGTTGAAGCCTACTTATTATAACTTTGGTGAGACTAACAAGTAGTTTGGGTCCAATATTAAATAAAGATCTCTAATGATTTTGTTTTGAAATTACTAGATTATCTAGTGATTTAATATAGAATGATACCTTGATATCGAAATTATTATTTGGTATCGCAATATTATAAGTTATTTTATAGTTGTTTTGTTTTGGGTATAAGTTAATCTATTTTATAGCTTAACATTAACATTTTTTTATATATTAAAGTGATATATTTTTCTTTAGATTTTATTATTCACTTTTATAAAAAGCAAAACAAGAGATTTTGAATATTTTTTAAAAAATTTCACTTAATCTAATAATCTAATATTAAATTATCAAAGTTCAAACTATCATATAGTATAGTTCAAGTAACAATACTAATAATAAAATCAAAACATGTTATAATTTCTTTTGTGTTATGTAGAAAATCTATTCAAAAAATAATTGAACATGCCTTATTTTTTTCTTGTTTAATTCTTATTACTGCTTGAATATTTGGATTTGATCCTTATATTCCCAAAAACAAAAAAAATTAGTTGAGCTCAATTACAAAAAGTTAATTGAAAAATATTTATATTGAACATCAAAAGTTTTTTAAGGAAAAACTTAATTATTTTATAGCTCACTCATTATTTTTCAGTTATTTTATAGCTCAAGTTTTATTAGTTTCAATATTTTCTTTGGCTATCTTTATAGCTTGATTTCACTAATAGCATTGTTATTCATAGTCATATTTACTTGTAGTTTGCTCATTATATGGCTCAAATTAAAGCTTTTGAAGGTATTCAAGGTATCCAAGCTATCTTGTGTAAAATATTAATAGTTTATATATCTTGTTATAGAATTAATAAGAAACCAATTTTGGTTTCTCATTTAGTAACTTAATATTTTGAATTGATATTATTTTTTGACACAATATTAGAGCTTTAATAACTACACAATTCTAAATTTGAATCTCTTCACCTATATTCTTTTTTAATAATTAAAAAAAACAAGATAGTATAACTTTGTATAAGTTTCAAATACAAAAATATTTTTATTTTAGAAAGTATATTAGATAATTAAAATAACAATCGTTATACATGCCCTACTTAATTGTTTAAGACTTTTAGTTGAGACTAGATTGGTAGTTTGCACTACACTATCAAAAAATTTCTACCATAAAAAATAAGATGCTTAAGCGATGGTAGCTTTTTTAAAGAAGCAAGATAAATATAAGAGTAAGGTTATTGACATGACTAAATCTAGTAAGTTTAGTTGATTTAATAATAAAGTAAAAACTAGACAATAATAACAAATAAAGCAAATAAAAAACAAAAAATTGGCTTGAATCATTCTAGGCTAACCCATTAAATTTGTGATATAACATATGGAGTCACCCTATATAATAACCCTATAGAAAAGAAAAAAAAAGAGAGAGAGAAGAAAATAGCAAAGCTTAATTCAAATATTAAAGGACAAAATTAAAAAAAATCAACAAAAAAATCTAAAAAAAAAAAATTCTATGTCAACGTAAACTAACATTTCAAACATATGATTTAGATTATAAGGTCATGATTACTTTATAGAATGGATGAACCTGACAGATTAAAAAATTCAATTAAAAAAGGATTCAAAAGAATAAGGACCAACCAAATCTAACAAATTAAAAAATAAAAGGTGGGTGAAATTAAAAAAAATTTAATTTTATAAATTATTTCAAATAAAATAAATAGTAATCAAAAGTACAGGGACCAAATCTAAAAATAAAATAAATCAAAGGCCTAATTCGAAAATTTAGAAGGTCATGTATGGAAATTGAGGAGGAGAGAGAAAAAATAAAAAAAATAAAATATCACTGATACCAAATTAAAAATTTATTAGCCAAACACGTTGTCCATAGTAAAAAAGGCAATCAAGACATTTCTAATACCCCTGTGATAGTTGGTGTTTGATTGTCATATGTGCTGATCAAAGAGAAATATAAGAACAAAGTAATAAAACTTTTTGAATATAAATGAATGACTTATAATAGTTTTTTAATATTAAAAAACTTAAAAATATCATTTTTTATTTTAGAAAATAAAAAAAATAATGAAGGATTAAAGGATAATAAAAAATAAATAAATAAAAAGGTATCTATCTACGAGCACTAATATAGATAGATATACCTTTATACTAATTCAAAATTTTATTTTTTTAATTTTTTAAGTTTTTTTTGTCAAAAAAATACTTTGAAATAAATTTTTATTTGTTCATTGCAAGATATTATTAATGATTGTATTGTAATTGTTTATATATATATATATACACACACATATATATGAAAACATACTTTATCAAATAATATTTTGTAATTTATTAAAAATTTAAAATATAGATTGCATTTTTATTATCACTTGTGCAGATATTTATCAAATACTATAAGCAAAATCAAGTGATCTCACAACTTCAATTTAAGATATGCATGTAATATTTATTTAATAATATATAAATTAAAAATAAAAATATTTTTTAAGCTAGTCAATTCAGGTTAAGATACTGTTTAAATGTTTAATTTTGTATTATTTTAGTATTTTTATTTTTAAATGAAATATTTTTTTATTAATAAAATCACGAAATAAAGTTATAAATTAAATAATATTTCTATTTAAATAAAATATAAAGAATACAAACAAACAAAAATATAATGAATATGAATAACACACACATGAGAATATAATAATATAGATAAATCATTAAACAATTGATTATATATAATAATAATAAAAAAAAGAGAGAGTTATTATTATAAAGAGTAAAAGTAAAAAGTTCCATGGAATCAAAAGCTTGCAGCGAAAGACAAGGGGATAGGAAAAGCAATGAAAGTGGAACACGAATATGTTCTTTGAATGGAACATGGGCTAAACACCCAGCTTCAATTGTGCTTTACTTTTTTAGGCCTGCGAAGCAAACCGACCCGAAGAAGCAAAGACCCATTCCCACACGCAGAGCGAGAGAGAGAGAGAGAGAGCCCAAACCCTCTCTTAGGTTTTTGAAAGGGTGGTCCGAGTAGAGGGAGCGAGGAGATGGAAAACAAAACAGAGATAGCTTTCTTCGATGTTGAAACCACGGTCCCGACCCGACCCGGCCAGGGGTATGCTATACTTGAATTCGGGGCCATCATTGTCTGCCCCCAGAAGCTAGAAGAGATCAGGAGCTACTCGACCTTGGTCCGACCCTCCAACCCGAAGCTCATATCTTCCTTGTCCGTACGGTGTCATGGCATCATACCACAAGCTGTGGTTTCAGCACCGTCTTTCGCTGACATTGCTGACACGGTCTACGACATCCTCCATGGGAGGATATGGGCGGGGTATAATATAGTCAGATTTGATTGTGTGCGAATAAAAGAGGCATTTGCGGAGATTGGAAGGGCAGCACCAGAGCCAAAGGGGACTATTGACTCGTTAGCATTATTGACTCAGAAGTTTGGAAGGAGAGCTGGCAACATGGAGGTTAGGTTGTTGTTGTGGTTGTTTTTGATGATGTTTGTTTGTTTTGTGCTGACTTTTTTGCTGATTGATACCAGATGGCAAGCCTTGCAACTTATTTTGGGCTTGGCAACCAAACACATAGGTAAAATAAGTTATGTATTTCAGGGGATTTACCTTATTTAATGGAGTTTTTGGAATGTCATGATGTCTTTGATACTTTGATCAGGAGTTTAGATGATATAAGAATGAATCTTGAGGTTCTTAAGCGTTGTGCTACTGTCCTATTCTTGGTAAGTCCACTCGACTTCACTCTTCTAACCACCCTTTCCCTCGTCTTCTCTTTGTCATCCCAGAAGCGGCTGATTTACCATTGCAATATTTTTTTCTATTACATGATATGTTTGGCCTATTTCTTCTCTTAGTAAACTACATAATCGCTCCCTTGTTGCTTAAGCAGGCCAAAAATCAACCTCCGTTCCTAGTCTTTTTGAATGACCATTAAGTTGAGTTGCCGTTAAACTTGCATGTTTTATTTGCTTTCCAGGCAAAAATTAACCAAAAAGCTGCCCCATTTTCAGGAATCAAGCCTCCCAGACACATTTCCAGAAAACCATTGGGTTTCCCCTAATGCTATCACAAGAAATCGTAGAAACGGAAAATCCCCAGGCCTAGACAAGAATTCACCGTCTACGAGTTCAAACGTTAAAAGCACCCCTGCCCTGTCTCCTGAAAATGACAGAACTGAGGGAAAGCGTCCAGTCTTTTCTCCTCTTACAAGCAGTACTGCCGAGGCCCAATATTCTGTTAATTCTAATACAGCTCATCCTGATACATTTGACATGGTCGCCATTGGTAATGAAGTGAATGCTGCCTCCTTTCAACCAGATGTCGCGATGGAGGAAAACCCAATACTACAGCGTCCTGAGATGCCTTCTACAGTGACTGTCCCTGAAAGTTGCAGTGACGTTTTGCGTTTCTTAGAGCTTGATGAAGTTTCTCTTTCTTCTATTAGAGCATGTCTTGTCCCGTTGTTTCGAGGGAGTCATAGAATCAAATTATTTTACGAGGGGGCCATTTTGCAGCTTCGCTGTCCTCGGATGAGGATACGGTTTGGACTAGGTACGAAGTTTTCTGATCATGCAGGCCGCCCACGGTTGAGTTTTGTGGTTGATGCATCTCCAAGTCTATGTCATGTTCTTGAAACATGTGAGAGCATTGTGCAGAAAGTTTGTGCAGATTCGGATTGTAGTTCTGATTGGAGGAGTGTTGTTACCAGAAAACAGGGCTTTGTCAACAACCCTACCGTGAGATTGAAGTATGTTTCAGTCCTCTTATCCTTTCTCTTTGTAGCATTTGCAATGTCCAAGTTTATGAGTACACAATGATAAAAATGTTGTCCAACGAAATTGTTCCTCAGTGGGACTTTTTGGTTCAGTCATTCAAATCGTGGCCTTTTTCTTTTATTTTTTTTCTTCAGTCATTCAAATCGTGGCCTTTTTCTTCAATTTTTTTTTTTGCTTTTCTGAACAAGCTGGAAGATTTAGTTCAAGAATTTTATTAACCAAAATCAAATAGATGGAACTGTCTTAGCTAGTCTTTTTGTTCAACCAGTTTAATTAACTGATGCATTGGTTGATTTTCCATTTTTGCCTTCATACTTTTCTAATTTAGGATGTATTCATATCAACTTTGTTTGTTCTCCATATTTATTCATTAGAATATACAAAGGTGTGTAAAAAATTGGATACCTACTTTTGTTTCCTTTTCTTTTCTCAGGATACCTACTGCAGTAAATGGGAAGGTAAATGTGATTCTTGGAACAAGACCCATATCAACTTAGTTTAAATGTTGAAAATATTTGGAAAAAACCCAGACCAAAATGCAACCAACTGGTTTGGTTAACCTATTTTTTTAGAGCATTCTTGTTGATTTTGGTTTGATTTATTTGTTCATAGGTTTCCTTGCACACCCCTAACTTCGATCTACCTTTTTTCCATCTGGCCATCACCAAGTTTCATGTGCATTTTCCATACACGATTATCATTGGAATCTTTAAGAATCGCCAAAAGAATAAAACCAGAATGGTTGAGGGTCCTGGTTGTTCATTTTTATATGTTTGTTAATTCATTATCTTACATTTCTTTTCCCTGACATTTTAAGCTCTACTTAGCTTACTTTGTTCAATTTCAAAGGCTCATGCTTTTCGGCTTACTGTTAAAAATGAAGCGAGAAAGAACTCGTTTATTGCATGATGAAACCTTCTGATGGGGAGGATAGTTATCATTATATTATTCTACTCACGGATTTCATTTTCTATGCCGTCTTATTGTTCCAAGCAATGGTTCTGGAAGTGCCTAATTTTGTTTCCTTTTCTTTTCTCAGCATACCTACTGCAGTAAGTGGGGATGTTGCTCAATATGCAACGGATATATATCAGAAAGAACCATCTGGAACCATACAAAAGCTCATATTCAGTAAGTTTGATGCCACAGAGCTGGATACGGTAAATGTGATTCTTGGAACAAGACCCAGAACTTATATGAAGAAATGTTGAAAATATTTGGAAAAAACCCAGACCAAAATGCAACCAACTGGTTTGGTTAACCTATTTTTTTAGAGCATTCTTGTTGATTTTGGTTTGATTTATTTGTTCATAGGTTTCCTTGCACACCCCTAACTTCGATCTACCTTTTTTCCATCTGGCCATCACCAAGTTTCATGTGCATTTTCCATACACGATTATCATTGGAATCTTTAAGAATCGCCAAAAGAATAAAACCAGAATGGTTGAGGGTCCTGGTTGTTCATTTTTATATGTTTGTTAATTCATTATCTTACATTTCTTTTCCCTGACATTTTAAGCTCTACTTAGCTTACTTTGTTCAATTTCAAAGGCTCATGCTTTTCGGCTTACTGTTAAAAATGAAGCGAGAAAGAACTCGTTTATTGCATGATGAAACCTTCTGATGGGGAGGATAGTTATCATTATATTATTCTACTCACAGATTTCATTTTCTATGCCGTCTTATTGTTCCAAGCAATGGTTCTGGAAGTGCCTAATTTTGTTTCCTTTTCTTTTCTCAGCATACCTACTGCAGTAAGTGGGGATGTTGCTCAATATGCAACGGATATATATCAGAAAGAACCATCTGGAACCACCCAAAAGCTCATTTTCACTAAGGTTGATACTACAGAGCTGGATACCTGGTTCACACCAGGGACCTTTGTCGATGCATACTTGTCCTTGGATCCATACGACTATCAGCAGACTTCTGGCATCCGATTAGTGGCAAAAAAATTAATCATCCATAATGAGTGATGCACCATTTGGTTGATTAAAACTGTAACAAGCTTCCTAACGTGCAGAAAAGAGAAATATTTTCGTTGTTGCAAGATTAGGCCCATACCTGTATTTGAAAAGATTTGAATGCTGACACTGATACTCTATATTTAACTAGAATTTATTTAGAAGTTTCTTGTATTGTTAAATATTGGCGTTAAAATCATGTGGACAGATCCATGTATCGAGCCACTTATGCTTAATCTTAAATGTTTGCAGCTCTCAGACTTCATTGAGAGCTCCAAGTCACTTGAATATACATAATAGCTTGAACAAAAACAAAAAGAAATCCCTCTTCTCAATTTCTCCATCAACCTGTTTTTGTGGGTTATTGGATTTTTGGTTAATGGAGGTATATTATTTTTATTGTCACGATGTTATTTTAATTTCTTTAAAGAAACCTTTTGGTTGACTTGATGAGATTTGGTTTAGTTTATTTTGGTTACTTATCAAGTTATTTTGGGTTAGCTAGGCTAGGTTAATGAATGGTTTAAAATGAAACTTACAGACTTGGTTAGTCACTAAGTTAATTTATCAAATTTAAAGTTAATTAAAGGTATTTAAGTTAATTTATCAAATTAAAGTTAATTAAAGGTATTTTGGATCATGATAGTGGTTTTTTTTAACTGTGTTTCGCTCTAAAATATATAAAAAATTATTTTTGACATCAACAAATCAAAATAACCAAAAAATATTAAAAAACATTTATTTTCTAGTAAAAAAAAAAAACAAAAGAGAGAAGATCTTTTTAAAAATAGAGGAAGTAAGTAATAAATTCTCATCTCATCAACATTCATGGTACAATGGTGTGACTTCTCCACGAGGTTAATAATAGTAATGTTAGTATAATTAGCATTTCTAAATTTATTAACTGTTTTGTTATTCTCACACTTTTTTTTTTTCAAAATAACTAACATAATTTCTTTATTATTTTTTAATATATGATTTTAGCAGCACCCTATTATAACATATACCCTTGTTGGAGTGTTATATGTACTAATTCATTCTTTCAAGTAAATGTGGATATGTAAACAAACAACACTTTGAAAAAAATACTCAACAAATTCCTCCTATTTTAGTATTTTCCTCCGATCTCTTCCATTTCAAACTTCAAATAACTACTCTAGGAATTTTCTTCCATCTCTTTCTATTGCTATAAACCAGAGTTTGCAAATGACTTCTTCTTTTTGGTGCATATTTTTTATTTATCATTAATATTATTTTGCTATAAACTAGAGATTGCAAATGACTTTTTTTTTTGTGCATAATTTTTATTTGTCACTAATATTATTTTGGTGTAGCTTATTTTTGTTAGAAAATTAAATAAATTATGTTTTGGGGTCTCATTTAAAAACTTCAATTATTGAGTTGAGATAATTATTTGACAATGTATTAGATTCTTGTTAACTAAGCAATCACGAGTTTATAACTCACTGACATGACAAAAAAATTAATGTATTCTCCCAAGTGCAAGAGTGTCGAAGTAATAAATAACCCGGCAAGACCGGGGTCGAACCACAAGGAGGTTAATTGTACAAATAATAAACGACAATAGTACAACAACAATAATAAGAACAAC
>NW_011500060.1:415864-419079 GCF_000495115.2 Populus euphratica
ATATATATATATAACTTAAAACACCATGCATCTTTAACCCATGTAACGAGCTTTTGGCTAATGACTCCCAGACCAGTTGGTCTTAGGGCATTAGGTGTTGAGACACCCCTGAAATGTTGGGAACGGGTATTATAAGGCCTAGCAACAGTCCGTTTGCTTCACCAGTGATATTGGTTAAGAAAAAGGATCCCACCTGGAGGTTATGTGTGGATTATAGAGCTCTGAACAGACTTATGATCAAGGATAAGTACCACATTTTAGTGGTGGAAGAGTTACTGGAGGAACTAGCAGGAGCAACCATTTTTTCATAGATTGACCTTCGTTCGGGGTATCACTAGATCAAAATGGGTTCAGGGGAGGAATTCAAGACAACTTTCAGAACTTATAATGGCCATTACGAGTTTTTGGTTATGCCTTGTGGGCTAACCAATGCACCCGTTATATTTCAGAGCTTGATGAATGAAGTTTTTCGAGTACACCTCAGGAAATTCATCCTGGTATTTTTCGATGACATTCTCATATATAGTAAGTCTTCTATAGCTCACTATGAACATCTAAGAACTGCTTTTAATTTGTTAAGGATACATCAATTGGTTGCCAAAGCAAGCAAATACAGTTTCAGCAGCGAGCAAGTTGAGTACTTGGGCCATATTATTTCCAAATATAGAGTTGCTACTGACCCCAACAAAATCAAAGCAATACTCGATTGGCCCTTACCTAGGAACCTGAGGCAACTACGAGGGTTTTTAGGGCTTACAGGCTACTATTGAAGGTTTGTGAAGGGATACAGGTCCATTTGTAAACCATTGACGTAACTTCTTAAAAAGGATGCTTTCAGATGGAATTCTGAAGCTCCCACTACATTTACACTACTCAAGGAATTGATGACAACCCCTCCAGTACTATCCTTACCAAATTTGGATAAACTATTTGTGGTAGAAATGGATGCCTCTATGGTTAGTGTGGGAGCAATTCTGATGCAAGAAGGCCACCCTATTGCCTACATCAGTAAAGATCTGGGATTAAAATAGCAAGCCATGTCGATTTATGAAAAAGAGATATTGGCTATCATGCATGCAGTTCACAAGTGGAGACACTACCTATGGGGAAAGCATTTTAAGATTCGTACTGACCACGCAAGTCTGAAATACCTCTTGAACAAAAAAATAATCACTCTAATGCAGCATCAATGGCTAGTCAAGTTGATGGGGGTATGATTATGAGATAGAATACAAATGAAGGAAGGAGAATGTGGCCGTAGATGCACTTTCTAGGCCTGCCAATCATGAAATTTTTACTATGGTTGTCTCCTTCGTTTCTTCTAACATCATAGCAGCAATTAACAATTCTTAGCAAGGGGATCCATATTTACTATCTATCATCCATGACCTACAATCAACGCAACATCCTCACTACAGCTAGGTAAATGGCCACCTAAATAGGAAGAGTAAGTGACACGACGAAAAGATTGATGTGTTCTCCCAAGTGCAGGAGTGTCGAAGTAATAAATAACCCGGCAAGACCGGGGTCGAACCACAGGGAGGTGAATTGTACAAATTATTATATATTGTTAACATGATTACATTAGTCATCTTATTCAATTAATGCTAATACTTGTAAATCTCGTCAAGCATTCATGATTATAACTTATGTTAACAACAAATCAAGTTCCTTTCATAGCTCAGGTGTCGGTTATACCATACATTATGGGCTATGAAAGTGCCAAGCATTTGTTGTACCAAGTGTTATACAACATAAATCAAGATTAGTCATTTAACAAGCAAAGTATTAAAGAGTGAACAAGATAGCAAATATAAAACATGTTAGTATCAAACATTAAAGTCCATATTAAGTTTACATTATACTTATTCTTACACCATTAGTGTAACCTTTTCACCTTGACATAATTAACTTAGCTAGACATAATGAAAGAAAGCAAAATAGATAAACAAAATAAGAACATAAAAGTTAACTAAGTAAAGGAAAGGAAATGAAAGGCATAAACTTAATATTAATGAAAACAAAGCATAAAAAATACAAAGAGAGAAAGGAAGAGCATGATCTTGATCTGGAAACCAAGATGCCTAAATGCATGGCAAATGCCTCCTTTTATAGGCCAAAATTGGGAACTATTGATTTGATGACTAATTGATAAGTGGGTGACCAACTTTTGACTTGGTGACAATCCTTATCTTCTCTTGTCTGCCCAAAACGTCATTGATAACGTCAAAATTGGAGCCAGTTGTAAACATGAAAGTTGTAGGCAATTGTCTCAGCTTTCTTGTGTAAAAACTTCAGCTCATTTGGACTTCTAGAACTCCAGATATGGTCAAAATACCGAACAGTGCTCGGGTTGGAAGACAGATTCGGGCTTCTTTGTTGTTGCTACAATTTGGACTTGATAATGGCCTTTTTAGATCTTGGGCTCCATATGAAAGTTGTAGGCCTATGTCTTACCTTTCTATCCATATAAATTGGACCTAAATCTGAGATATATAGCTCTAGATATGACCCAATTACCGAACAGTGTTCCGGTTTGGATTGCACCGACATCTCTTCTCTAAGTTTGACTGTCTCTTTATCCTTGCAATTTAAGTTCTTCAAGTCATCAATCAATCCTTTCATTTATGTGATAGACCTGCATTAAAAATAGACATTTACCACAAATTATAGGTATCTTATCTTATTAGATACATTATTATAAAACATTGACTATAGAAACAAACACGAAAATATAACCACTTAGGACTCCTACAACCTTTGCCTATTCCCCACGCCCCATTCATCGATATCAATATGGATTTTATCGAAGGGTTACCTAAATCTAAAGGAAAGGATGTCATCATGGTAGTAGTATTCATGAAGTCATTAAGCTTCTAGATAATGGAATCATTTATTCTATTTCTGATAGCAAATGGGTAAGTCCTGCCTAAGTTGTACCCAAAAAGTCTTAAGTAATTATGATAACAAATGAGAAAAATAAGTTAATTCCAATTAAGACTGTTACTAGTTAGCGCATGTGCATTGACTATAGAATACTTAATTTAATGAGTAGAAAAGATCATTTCCCCTTACCTTTCATGGATCAAATCTTAGAAAGAGTTGCAGGTCATGAATTTTATTATTTCTTATATGTCTATTCAGGTTATAATCAAATTGAAATTACAGTGGAAGATCAAGAAAAGACCACTTTCATATGTCCATTTGGTACTTTT
>NW_011500060.1:419233-419957 GCF_000495115.2 Populus euphratica
AACTTAGAAAAGGTTTTGACCAGGTGTGAAGAGAAGAATCTTGTGCTAAATTGGGAAAAATATCATTTTCTGGTATCAAACGACATTGTACTTGGTTACATTATTTCATCGAAAGGAATTGAGGTTGATAAATCTAAAATTGAGTTAATTTCCAACTTGCGATCATCAAAATCTGTTAAAGATGTCAGATCATTCTTAGGACATGCTAGTTTTTATAAAAGGTTCATCAAAGATTTTAGTATTATATCTAAGCCATTGTGCAACCTTCTAACAAAGAAAAATATTTTTGAATGGAATGAACAATGTGAAAAAGCCTTTGTTGAACTTAAAAACTCGCTTACTTCTACTCCTATCATTCAACCTCCTAATTAGTCATTATCTTTTGAAATCATATATGACGCTAGTGATTATGTTGTGGGTACTGTTTTGGATAAAGAAAAAATAAGAAATCTCATGTGATTTACTATGCAAGTAAAACTTTAAATAGTACTCAAATAAATTACATCACCACTGAAAAAGAATTACTTGCAGTAGTATTTGTATGTGAAAAATTTAGGTCTTATCTTGTCGGCTCACTTGTTGTTTGTAGTGATCATGCAGCTTTGAAATATCTTCTTTCAAAAAAATATTTTAAAGCCAGACTGGTACGATGGATTCTATTACTTCAAGAATTTGATATCACAATCAAAGATAAGAAAGGCAGCGAAAATGTTGTCGCAGATCA
>NW_011500060.1:420619-422821 GCF_000495115.2 Populus euphratica
AATCCAAAGAATGGTAATGTTTTTAAGGTAAATGGACATTGTTTGAAAGCTTACTTTGATAATTTTTTAATTGAAAATGACTCTATTGAATTGGGTGATCTTTTATATAAAGATTGATATTTTTTTTTCTCACATTGATTTTGTGTTTCCTTTTTATTTGACCTTTGTTTTGCTAGTTTTTTTTCCACCCCAGTCAAAGGATGAATAACAGTACTCCGTGATTTAAGTCGATTCTTTTAGTTTCCCATAATAACTAATATCTATGTATATATTTGTTCAATTCTTTGCTCTTTCTCCCTTCTTTACATCTCTTCTCATTTGAAAATGGACACCACTCTTGAAAAATTGAAAAAGTATTTTCCTACTCTGCCTTAGAATGCGATTACAAAAATTTATTGTGCTAGATGTGCAAGATTGAGATTGTTAATGAACCATGGAATTCCTGAAGATATTTGCTGGCTAATTAAAGCAAAGGTCCGATTATTAGGTGAGTCCTTTAATTCTTTCATTTCATACATGCCTGGAATAGGTAAAAGTACTTTTGTAAAGAAACTTCGTGCAAAACGACTGAAAGTCTGTCACATATGTGCTAGATGGACTTGATATGCAAAATATCATTATTTAGGAATGGTATTTATAAATCATGAAGATAAAATATAGTTTATTAAGGATGACCTAAGTAAGGAGTCTTTAGATGATCTTCTATTGACTCTTGAGATGCACCCTAGTGGAGATGTGCATCGTGCAATTTATGATTTATGACCACAATTCCATAAAAAACATACTCGACATAGTCTTGAAAATATGACTAAAAAAGACCTTGTTTACCAGTTTTTAAGAAAACTGGATGACAAGCCTATCCCCAACCCATAGAGGGCGTTTAAACTGTTCTTGGACGTAAAACTAAGAAATGATGTTAGCCACAATCACAACTACCTATACATACACATGTTTTTAAAAAAAAAATTATAAGAGAGAGAGAGAGAGAGAGATAAAGAAAGAGAGAGAAACTCCAGCTGACCTACATATAGGTGGTATGATTGCATTTTCACTTTATTATCTATAAATTATTCTCTTCCTTCCCTTCATTTCTACTCAATCCATACATTCCACATATATCAAATTATGTAGAAATGGCAAGTTCCTCAAGTCATCAAATACGAAATATTTGTGTTCTTCGTGGATCTAGTATTGGGAAAGAAAAAGAATTTTTAGAATTAGCAAATCATCTTGGTCAGGTATTAAGATTCATTTGATGTATGGAGAAGGCAACATTGGGTTAATGGGAAATGTGTCAATAGTTGTATTTTTAGGAGGTAGTCAAGTTTTGGGGGTTATTCCCAAAGCTTTAGCAAATGAGGATATTATTGAAATAATAATTAGAGAGGAACTACAAGTCTCTACAATATCTGATCGAATGCATACAATATTTAAACATGCTGATGCCTTCATTGCCTTGCCAAGTGGTCTGGGCATATTGGAAGAGATCTTTTATATATCTTTATATCTTCTTGGGCTCAACTTCACATTCACCATAAACCCATAGATTTGTTAAATGTTAATGGCTATTGTAATAAGTTGTTTTGTTTTTCTTAATTATGCTATGGAACAGGAATTCCTAACATCTTCAGCACGACAAATTATAATATATGTTGCTACTGTTGAATAATTGATTGACCAACTACAATCTTTCACTCCTATAATTGATCCCTCTATGAATCGCATAAATTGGTCAACTAAGGACAATGGTAAAAAGCTTAAATTGAATTTGAGCCTTCATTTGTGAAACCTTGTGTTTTATTATTTTGTTTTGTTATTTCTTATATTTGTTTAAGTGTGTTTCAGGTTTATCATTGTTCGTTGTTTCAGGTTATATCTTCTATATTCTATCTTTATACCTTAGGACATTAGGGACAATGTTTCATTTTGGTTGAAGGGGAAATAGTAGTAGTTGATACTTATAAAAAACAAAAATTAATAGCTGTGTTTTCTATTTGCAAAACCATTGTTACTATGATGGTAAAGTCAAGGAGTTCTTTTATTAAAGTGTCTCTTGAAATGCATCCTAGTAAACATTCTTAACAAGGTCTATTATAATACTTCTTGAAATATTCAGGTTTACAAACTCTCGTATTATTATATACTCATTTAACAGGTATTTTTAAGCCTTGAATTTCACACACACACTTTAACATATGATTG